>NC_141615.1:44190600-44468100 GCF_047967505.1 Dipteris shenzhenensis
TTTGCACATATAGTTTGCACTAGATTGTTACATGCACAGTCACTTGCATATGCACGTTTTTACACATATAGGAAGACCTAATCAATTTCCACCTAGGGATGATTGAGTCTTAGTTGCCCTATGAGATCCCACAAATAAGCATATATTTAGTCCCCACCTAATTGACAAATCACGTGTACTCATAGATTTTGCATAGGCACATAATAGATTGAATTAATAATAGTTACACCACACACTTTCATTCCATACTCTCAAAGCATGCAATGAATTCACAAGTAGGACAAGAAGCTATACCAAATTTGAAGATGAATCAGCAAAAGATTTTGTAGCCTTAGCTATGAGATAAATCGGCAACCAAATTTGAAGCTGAGTTGGCAAAAGAGTCTACAGCCTCAACAAATGAGACCCTCGCCAAACATAAGAGTCGTCTCCTAAATGCACAAATATCAGACTTGTATACAAACTGATCTACAAGTTCAATGATCTGGGTGCAATCTCCTCCAACATAAATGCAAGATAGCAAGAAATGCTAGCATCAACAATGAGATGCCCGCCAAACCTCTTCCCAAGAAGATTCGATGACAGAGTCCATAGCCTCAGCAACGAGATCCCCTCCAAAACTCACAACCGTCACCCTCTCCTCAAGTGGATATAAGCTTCCTGACTACATACCAAAAATTGTATGGTGCAAAGGCATTATAGCAAGAGCAACTGGCATGGCAAAAGCTCAATAGCCACTGGGTTACACACATGGCATTCCAACTCCGAAATCAAAATAAGCCATAACCCGAGGATGGGTAATAAAATGGATAGGGAGTATGTTGTCTTTGTGCCAACATGGACTTAGGTACCACAGAATGTGTGTGTAGAGCAGTAGCGTCAAAGCTCCGCTTGTACTTGCATAAGGCTAGGAATTATCCCTCTTAGGAATCCAACTTGCATGTTCTACATGCAAGTTCTACATACGATTCCTATATGCAATTTCTACATGCAACTCCTACATGCATGTTATACATGCAAGCCCTGTTGAGATATCGAGCTCCACTCGTGATATGCCAGGGTGACCGTTGTGCATTTATGTCACCGACTTGTTAGCTGCAGATGCGGTTGGTACACCACCCATGAATAATAGCTGGATGATAGCTATCCTTATGTACTCTAGTTCATGGCTCAGTTAGTATGCCACCCTAGTTAGCTGAGTTTGGTTTGAGACCCACATATAGGGTTCTTCTATTTCTTTGTGCTAGAGTTCTTTTGGCTTTCACAACTAAGAAGAGGAAAACTGTTTTCAGCCTCCACCTTTGTGTGTATTCCCCCATTGTATATGTGAGAAAGCCGCAAGTGAGACTCCTTCCTTCTCTCCTACTATCTTCACATGGTATCAGAGCCTGGTTCGTGGTAAGGAGCTCAAGAAAGCAAACCAAGTTTGCGGTGTCCTAGTAAGAGGACTAGTGTTGCTTTCCTTTTTCGAGTTTGGGAGAAAATCTCTGCAGGTAGCACAACCGAAAGTGCAAGAGTGCACTATCTCAGATTGAGACACCCTTCGTGATGTGGCGAGAGGGCAATATATGCTGCGGGTAAGAGCAAAGCCCTTGGTGACTTTATTTTTCTGATTCGAGGACATTTCGAGGCCTGTTTTGAAGGCAGAAGTTCTTCGTAGGCACTCAAAAAAGGCCCTATTTTTGCTGTGCGACCACTGCTCTGCAGGTCGGTGAAAAGTTACCGCAGAAATTGCATCGTATGCCTATGCGCAGAGATATTGGGAGTTACAAATCATCCTTGTTGCCTGTTCATGCAAAGTCGTCACTAAGAAGTGACTGTGTGGTCATACCACTTTTGTCGGTTTTGCAGATTTGCCTGTGTGAGGCAGAAGCTGTGTTTTTTACAGTGACAGAATTTTTTGCAGTGTTTTGTAATGGCGCCTGACTCTCTTTCACAGATTGTCACTGAAAATCTTGACAAGAATAACTTCCAAGCATGGAAGTTTAGAATGACGAATTTCCTTATGGGAAAGGCTATTGGGAGTTTATTACAGGAAATGAAGAAGAACCAATTCTTCCTAATGTTCCCAATCAACAGGAAATGCATGCATTTAAAGGATGGCATGAGAGAGCCAAAAAAGTTATGTATTGGCTGTCTATCAGTATTTCGAATTCTATGATTGTGCATATTCAGGATGCAAGTATGCCAAACGAGGCATATCCTCTATTCTTGTGCCAATCTCAAGGCCGGAATCTCTATCTCTAGTGGTAAAACTACCTCAGTACCATACACCAACTCAAAAGGAGTGTGACCTGTAGACATTTTATGAGTGATGTTGTAAGCCCACATGGCTTCAATGACCTTCTTATCCCACTGGCTCCTATTCCCTGTGGCCATTTTTCCCATGGTTTTACAAAGAAGGCCATTGGTCCGCTCCGTTTGACCCATGGATGCTGGATAATAGATGCTAGAAGTGCGATGATCAATACCCATGCGATCCATGAGTAACTCCACTACTTCATTTAAGAATGGACTCTTATGATCAAAGACAATTTCCATGGGTGTCCCAAACCTTGTGCAGATACGTTCAAATATGAAATTTGAAACTGCCTTACCATTTGCAGCGGGGAGGGTGATAGCTTCAGCCCACTTAGTGACATACTGAGTGGCTACCAAAAGATACTTCTTTTTGCGGGCAGTCATGGACAAGGGCTCGACAAAATCTATTCCCCACTTCTGAAATGGATGGATGGACATCACTGGGTGATGTTGCCCTGGACGCAAATCCTTCCTACCAAAGAATTGACATGGTTCATAGGTTTTGCAATACAAAGTGACATCCTTAAACAAGGTCGGCCAATTGTATCCAGCATGTAAAATCTTCTTAGCTGTATAGTCACTGGCATAGTGGCCTCCACAAAATCCAAGAATATGAACTGCCAACCATTTGGCCAATCGGCCCATGGGATTTGGTGATTGAAGAACCTACTTTGCAAGACCAGTGCTATTGAGTATAATGAAGGACTTTCCAACCACATAATGCTTAAATTTCTCAATGCAGAACACCAAAGACAAGGCATGCTTGTCAGCCTCTGAATAGCATCGCTCAGTGTCGAGCAATTGTCGAGAAGCAAATCGAACGAGATACATGAACCGATCCTCCCCTTGCTAGAGAAGAATACCTGCCAGAGTGTGCTTACCAAACCCAAGATTGATATAGAAAGTATTTGACCAATTTGGATTGCATAGAATGGGTTCTGAAGCCAGAGCACTCTTGATTTGTGCAAACCCATGATCACAATCCTCATCCCAAGAGAAATCAACCCCATCTTTTAATAGCATAGTCATGGGTCGTGTCAAAGCAGCATATTGATCAATGAAGTAGTGATAGTATCCTACTAGATTGACAAATGAGCGTACCTCACGTTTGGTTGTTGGCGGGGAGAGCTTGAGGATGGCTTCTACCTTCTCGGGGTTAGGCTTGACACCCTCAGATGAGAAAATATGTCCCAGTAACCTCCCTTGAGTGGCTCCAATGGTGCATTTCTCTGGGTTGAGACTACCATTTGCATCATTGACCCTTTGGAAGGCTAGCCTAACCTTCATGACGTGCTCCTTATGTGACGAGAATATACAAAAATCATCTAAAAACACCTCCAAGAAATCCCCCAAATAAGGAGCAAACACCATCTGCATAAATCTTTGAAAGGTAGCAGGAGCATTGGTGAGGCCAAATGGCATTACTTTAAATGCAAATGTGCCCCAAGGTGTGGCAAATGTGGTTTTAAGCACATCTTCTTCGGCAATTCTGATTTGATAAAGCCCAGAGTAGCCATCATAGAAAGTATACATCTCATGACCACTTACCTTCTCAAGAATGAGGTCTTAAAAGGGAAGAGGATGATGGTCCCTCTTGGTGGCTGCATTGAGTTTCTTATAGTTGATGCAGACCCGCCACTTGTTTTTCTTTGGGGTGACTACCACTGGTGAAACCCATTCAGTATTGTGAACCGGAACAATAAACCCAGCTTCTACAAGCTTCTGCAACTCCAAGCGCAAAGCATCGATCTGCAAGGGCCCTAATCTCTGATACTTCTGAGCCACAGGCTTCGCATCAGGCTTACACTCTATCTTGTGCTCTATGGCAGTCACATGGTGAAGGTGGTGGTAGCTAGTTGCAAAGAGGTCAGGGAAATCTTTGAACATTTCTAGGAACTCATCTTTCTCACTTGGAGTGAGGTCTGGGGAAAGCATAGATTCATTCTCTTGAGGACTAGCTGTTACCTTTTATGCAGGTGGCGGGGTCAGAGACACCCCCATCATGTAAACTTCCTCCTCTGAGAATTCCTCCCCCTCGTCTGATTCTTCCATTGATTCAGACACCGAGGATGAGAGAGTATCACTGTCTTGCTCCTCTTCTTCTTCTGGTTTCGTGGCACCGGGTTGCAACAGGATCTTCTCCTTAGAAGCACCAAAAGAGATGTGTCATGTCTTCCAATAGCTGACTGCATCACTCTTTCTCAACCATGGTCTCCCGAGTATGGTTGGGTAACTCCTGCCTATATCTTAAATGTCCACTACATAGAAATTGACAGTGGTAGTCAACCCATTGACAGTGATGGGCAAATCCTCAATGACTCCCAGGGTGGTGAGTCATCGACCATCTGCTACCTTGATTCAAGTGGAGGAACGCCTTGTACATTTCAAATTCAATTTCTTCATGATTCAGGGCACCATGATATTACATGCAGCTCCCCCATCAACACACATTTTTGACACGGCAATTATCTATGATAACATCGACTGTATGTGGGTGCCGATCAATTTCTTTAGAGATAGAAGATACCTCTCTTACCTTTCCCCTTTTCTTGTTCCTCCTTGTTGAGAGCCCTTGCTGTAGCTCACATCTCACTTTAGGGATTAATGCTATTAGTTGAGGGAGCGTGATGCTCAAAGAACGATGAGCAAGGTCCTGAATGACCAAATAGTCTTCTTGCCTCGAGCCGATGGGAAAATCCAAGGGTGACCACTTACTCCTGTGGGATCTTTTAGTCTTCTCTGTTGGTGGGTCTACCATCTCAGCATCCGAGGGCTGTGAGAAGGACACCTTCTTCCTGGGGTGGCCTGGTCCATGGTTTGGAGAGGGGTCCGAGGTGGTATGACTTCTTTTCCCAAGGTCAAGGATCTCTACGTCAGAATCCTCAGTGCTTGATTCACTTAGAAGATTCACCCTTGGAATATTGGGACATTCCATGCGATAATGACCCTTCTGGTGGCACTTATAGCATACAACATTAGCACGGTCTCTTGGAGGGCGGTTGGCTTGATTTCTGATGCCCACCATCTCAAGCCAAAGGTCATTCAAGGCCTTGACTAGGTCATTGTCTCCAGGTTCTGTTGCAAGGGGGGCCTCTTTAGCTGGAGGGGCCGAGAGAGTAGAAACAAGGGGGGCTCGTGGGCGAGGTTGGGGAAATCTTCGAGGCAGAGTGTGAGAATATACACCTTGTTGAGGGTAAGCATCTAAGGGAGGACCATACATTTGAGCTGGAGGCGGTGGATACATCCTTGATGAGGGGTGGGGGTATGCCCCTGAGTTAGACCCCCCAGGTTGTTGTTGCAAGAATTGAGGGGGTTGCGGAGGGACAATTGTCTTCTTTGAAGCAAGGTTAGACTGAACTTTATCAAATTTTTTAGCAAACTCATGTGCTAGCACCATAGTTTCTAAATTCTCCCATTTAAGCTTGGGGCGAAATTCGTCACTTGCTCTTGCTACAAGGTAGCCCAACACATGCTGAGTCATTCCAGCTCGAAATTCGACATTGTCCTCCTGCATGGCAATTAAACAGTCTAGGAGTACAGCTGCTCGATCCACATATCGACGCACCATCTCACCTTCTGACTACTTCAAGTTTGCCACCTGCAAGTACACGTTCTCCGGCTCCTCTTCTTTGCTGAAAGACTCAATCATCGCTGCTGTCAACCTCATCTAGCTTTGGCGAGCATCTTTGGCCTACTTCTCATACCACACTTGAGCCAAACCCTCTAGAAATGTGGGAAGAACCAATAGCCATCTATCTTCAGTAAGAAAGTTGAGAGAAACACAACGGTGCTTGAAGGCCACAAGATACTCATTTGGATTTTCTTCCACCTGTCCACAAAACATGGGAATGTCAGCCATGCATGGAAGATGGAAAAGAGAGAGGCAAGATGAGGCTTATCTATGGACAAACAATAGAAAGAGGAAGCTTGAACTGAAAATCGGGTGAAGATACATCCACAAAGCACACATAGGCAGGGTAAGGTGTGACTAGTGTATTGTGAAATACTACACGGGAAGAATCTTCAGCATAGAATAGCACATAGACAATCTTAAAAGTACCCAACCCTCATGATATCACATCCATCTTTACAAGCGAGGTTAGAGACACGGCGTTGCATGAGGTTGTTCATCAAGGCAAACAAGAATGCCATGACAAATGTCAACAGTTGGAGAGCTTGCACATCACCTTCACCTTCTTCTAGTTCTTGTAGTCGCCATGCTATTTCTCCAAGGGGTGTGCGGTCTGGCATCCTTCTTTTGAGCAATGTCCTTGAGGACCTTTCTGATGATCTTCTGAAGTCGGTGAACTCGTATCAAGTATGCCCAACACTTAGTCTCATGATGACCACAACCTTTGCATTCCTTACAAATGATCACCCTCCTTCATGGCTTGCAGCTTTGTTGGGGTGGTGCTTCCACTCGCGTCATGCGTGATTGAAGTACAAGCATCATGTGCTAAGAAATCAGCAACTAGATTTCGAGCTCGAGGGATATACTGAATTTTTACCTCTTCAAATTGGTTGCAAAGTTCCAATGCTTGTTGATGTCATGGAACCAAGCCTTTGCTCCGCACCTTCCACCTTCCACTAACTTGTTCACACACTAGTTGAGAATCTCCTTGCACTTGAAGTTGCTTGACGTGATGCTCTTGTGTCTTTTTTAGCCCAAAAATGAGTGCCGAGTACTCAACTTGGTTGCATGTACTTGCAAGACTTGCTATAACAATACTCCTGACCACCCAGTGAAGTGAGCTACTTGCCAGCATCCTTGGTCGAAGGTTTGTAAGCTCCATCAAATTGAAGGATCCAAGATGTCATCACACCAAGACTAAAATTCGGACATCCCAAGTTTCTCAGTAGTCCAAGAAGGTAGAAGGAGAGGGTGGGGAGAATTCAACACTTGAGCCAAACATTCAGCACCAAATAAACTTGCAATCCTTTGTTGATAGTTTATCTTTAAACCAAAAAGAATTACAACTTGAAGCTCAAAATGAGGCACAAAAGGTTGATTAGGTACAAATGGATTCCTTGGTTGAAACATTACCAACCTAGAAACCTTTGTAGTGAGATTGAGAATAAACCATTCAAGATGAGCTTACCCACAGGAATTAACAAGCAGATGCACCAAATCTCCCCCCAAGCTTGGGGACCATCCCACCCTTCGATGAAGGACACTCTTTTAATTACCTCCGAAGTAGCAAGTAGCTCGATCACCGCACAATGAGTAGAATTAAAATCAAAGTTCTCCCAACGTATCAATAGTTCTTCACCTTGAACCATCCACGGTGTATCATCCCACCCGTCGTCTCCTTGAACAATGCACTGGACAATCAGCCATTAAAGGTCGACATGAAGATCAAGAAAGATATCTCGCCAATTGGTAGCCATAATGAGCGGAGGACCAAGCACCAAATCCTTAAACTCGTCGAGAAGTGACATAAATATCCACCCTCCTTGTGTGGCGTGCGTCCGTGAAGTGGACTTGGAAAAGTTTCAAATCGGTGATCTAGTAGGAGATGTGAATAGAGCACATGAAATGAAGTACTTTTGCTTTTTACAGCAAGAGTAAACGCCACGGTTAGAGAGCTACAGTTCCCGAGATTTCAATATATAAACGAAAATCATTACATTTTCATCACTTCCAACTTGTTGGCCCAATGATAAGTCTCCCTTTTGTGAAGGGGGAGGTCTTGGGTTCAAATCCTACTCTTTAATAAAAAGAGAGGAGAGGAGAGGAGAGGAGAAAGAGAAGGAGAAGAAGAGAAGACACAGGGGGGGCACAGGATCTATTGTTATAGTTTTGCAGAAACTCAAAAAAACTATCCGCGACCAGAAAACGTAGCAGCCCAGAAAACTGTCGCACGGGTGAACATAGTAGACGCGCGAAGCGAGAAAACTGTCCATGATTAGAAGACACAGGATCCCAGAAAACTGTCGTGTGGGTGAACACAGTAGACGCACGAACCGAATGCATGCATAGGAACTCAAAAGGAGCACGGGTGGTACAATTCTGCAGATGCGACCGGTATGAGTAGAAGATTCGCCGGCCATAATACACGTAGGAACCATGAGCAGAAAGCAGGCAAACTAAAAGTGCAGAAGCAAGGAGGTTTTGCAGCCGTAGAGATAGGAAAGGCACATAGTTTACAGGCATAAAAGAAGAGAATTGTGCACAAAAGACGCCGCAATGTCGCACCTAGTCGTAGGAGTAACAGATTTTATACCACTAGCAATGGAGATTTCGATACCAGTAGCCACACCATTTCTATTAGCCGGAAAAGAAATCAAGACCAGAGGCTAGAAGCTAAGCATGGCGACGCTCGAGGCCCATAGAGGAAAGGAGAACATGAGGGCAAAACGTTATCATGGGAGGGGAAAAGGAATTAGAAGGGGAGGGAATGAAGAGGGAGACTATGACACAAGGGGAAAGGGAGAGGGGGAAGAGAAGCATGTACATGATGGGAGGAGGAACGTAAAGATGGAGACATCAAGGGAAGAGGACCATGCTTTATTTTGAAAGGAAGGAAAGGGAGAAATTAAAGTACTAGCTAGGTGGCTTTACAAGAATGAGCATGTCTCATCAAGGAATAGCCCCCTCCTTTTATAGCCAAGAGAGGGGCTCTCTCCCAATAAATGCATCCTCCCACATGTATGGTGTGTGTGGAAAAGTCTCCCATGTGGGCTAGGCGGTTACGCACTCTCAATTGTGTGCGACAACCCTTTGCCTCATTTTTCCACATATATCAAGCCCCATGTCTCAAGTCTATGATACTCCCTTGGTCTCTCCCCAATTTTATAATATGTTCAAACCTCTAGGAGGACAAGTGGAGGGTTGGCACAAGGAATCTTACCACCTCATCCTACTTTCCCCATTATTTAACTTGCTCTCTTGGACCTTCTATACCTCCCCCACATGAGCCTATCCTATATGGAGGGAATAACCTAATATAATATCCATCTCCATCTATTTATATTACTTCTCCCATGGACTTTGAGCCATATCTCACTAAATGCAACCTAGGTGGAGGGGTGGCACATGGAGGAGCCATGCCACCTTACATTTTATAATATTACTACCATGGATTATGTACAACACACCTTATGGGTCCTCTTATGTGGAAGGGTGGCACATGGTCATGCCCTCCCACCTCAACCCTGGGCCCTATGCACACCATATTTTATTATACTATTGCCACACATACAAACACACACACATATTAATGCCTTTTTCCTTAGACAATTTTATCCATAACACTGGCCAAGGGGATTAGGCAACTGCAAAACCTGCTTTGCAAGACCATTGCTTGAAATAATGACAAAAGCTTTATAAGCCACATAATGCTTAAAATTTTCAATGCAAAACACCAAGGATAGAGCATGCTTCTCGACATCAAAATAGTGCTACTCTGTTTCAAGCATTTGCCGTGAAGCGAACCAAATGGGATACATGAATCGGTCTTCCCCTTGCTAGAGAAGAATCCCTACCAAAGTGTGCTCTCCAAACCTCAGGTTGATATCAAAGATCTTGGACCAATCGGGGTTGCAGAGAATAGGCTCAGATGCAAGAACCTCCTTGATTTGCATAAACCTTTGGTCATATTCTTCACTCCATGAAAAATTAACATCATCTTTTAACAACATAGTCATGGGTCTAGTCAAAGTAGCATACTGATCAATGAAGCACCGGTAATATCTTGCCAAGTTCACAAAGGAACGCACCTAACACCTTGTGGTGGGTGGAGAGAGCTTAAGAATTGCATCAACCTTATTTGGATCAAGCCTAATGCCATCTGCTAAGACTATGTGCCCAAGCAATTTTCCTTGAGTGGCCCCAATAGTGCATTTCTCGGGGTTGAGGCTACCATTTGCTTCATTAATCCTTTGGAAAGCCATGCGAACCTTCATGATGTGCTCACTTCGTGTAGAAAATATGCAAAAATCATCTAAAAACACTTCCAAGAAAATCCCCAAATAAGAGGTGAAGACCATCTACATGAACCGTTGGAATGTAGCTCGAGCATTAGTAAGACCAAACAGCATCACTTTGAAAGCAAAAGTGCCCCATGGCATGGCAACTGTAGTCTTGTACACATCTTCTTCTACAATTCTGATTTGATAAAACCCTAAGTAGCCATCACAAAAAGTGTACATCTCATGGCCGCTCACCTTCTCCAAAATGATGTCCTGAAATGGCAAAGGATGATGATCACTTTTCGTGGCCACGTTGAGCTTCTTATAGTCGATGCAAATCCACCACTTGTTTTTCTTCTTGGGAGTGACAACCACTGGTGAAACCCATTCGGTGTTGATGACTGGAATAATGAATCTAGCTTCTGCACCTCTGTGCATAGCGCATCAGTTTGAATTGGGCCTAACCTTTGGAACTTCTGTGCCACAGGCTTAGCATTTGGCTTCAATTCTATCTTATGTTCTATGGCAGTCACATGACACAAATGATGGTAACTTGTGGTGAAGAGGCCAAAAAATCTTTAAACATTTTTAGGAATTCGTCAAGAAAGCATAGACTCTAGCTATTGGGGTGTGGCAGTTACCTTCTCTATTGGTAGCGGAGTAGGAGACAGTTCCATCATATAGATTTCTTCTTTGGAGACCTCTCCCCCCTGTATGAATCTTCAAGAAACTCAAATACTATTGATGAGGCAGTGTCACTTCCCAACTCTTCTTCTTCTTCTCGTTCTGTTACACCAGGTTGAACCGGGATCTTCTCCTTTGAAGTGCCAAAAGACATGTGTCCAATTTTCCAGTAGCTGATTACATCACTCTTCCTAAGCCATGGCCGCCCAAGTATGGCTAGATAACTTCTTCCCATATCTTCTATGTCGACCACATAGAAATCGATGGTGGTGGTCAGCCCATTGACTATGATGGGAAAATCCTCAATGACCCCTATGGTAGCGATTCATCTTCCATTTTCTACCTTGATCCAAGTAGAGGAGCACCTAGTGCATTTTAGATTCAACTTTTTCGTGATGCAGGGCACCATGATGTTGCATGTGGCACCACCATCAACGCACAGATTCTTGATGCGGCAATTATCTACCTTGACATCCATAGTGTGTGGGTGCTGATTGATATCTTCTGAGATAGACAAAATATTATGCACCTTTTTTTTCCTCGTGGACCTCCTTGTAGAAAGCCCTTTCTATAATTTGTGCCTCACCTTAGGGCTTAATGCTATGAGTTGTGGAAGTGTGATATTCAAGGCCGGTTGGCAATGTCTTGAACCATCGAGTAGTCTTCTTGCCCTGATCCAATGGGGAAATCAGACAGAGACCACTTACATCTACGGGATCTAGGAACTTTGCTATTCTTTGTAGGGGGACTTGCCATCTCAACATCTAGAGTCTCTTAAAAGGATACCTTCTTCCTTGGTTGGCTGGGTCCTCGACTGGAAGAAGGTCTTCTAGCTTCTCTACTACTCTTTCCAAGATAAAGGACTTCCACATCAGACTCTCCTGCATTAGATTCACTTAGTAGGTTTACACATGGACCATTTGGACATTTAGTGTGGTAGTGACCCTTTTGATGATAATCGAAGCACACAATGTTGGCACGTTCCCTTTGAATGCAGTTGGCTTGCTTCCTGATTCCCACCATCTCAAGTCGTAAGTCGTTAAGTGCCTTAGCGAGATCATTGACACTAGGCTCTTCTATTGGCGGGGCAGAAGGTGTAGGAAGGAGGGGAGCTTGTGGATGAGGTTGGAGTGGAGGGTGAGGATATGCCCCTGGTGGGGGAGGTGCATACATCCCAGGAGGAGGCTGTGGATACATTCCTGGTGGAAGAGGCTAAGCAATTGTCCCTGGCAGATGTTGTGAGGCTCTGGAAGATTGGGGTGGAGCAAAGTCAGGACAAGAGGCTAGACACTAAGCATGGCCACGCTCAGGGGCCATAGAGGAAAGGAGAATGTGAGGGCAAAACATTATCATGGGAGGGGAAAAGGGATTAGAAGGGGAGGGAATGAAGAGGGAGACTATGGCACAAGGGGAAAGGGAGAGGGAGAAGAGAAGCATGTACATGATGGGAGGAGGAATGTAAAGATGGAGACATCAAGGGAAGAGGGCCATGCTTTATTTGAAAGGAAGGGAAGGGGAATTTCAAAGTACTAGCTAGGTGGCTTTACAAGAATGAGTGTGTCCCATCAAGGAATAGCCCCCTTCTTTTATAGCCAAGAGAGAGGGTCTCTCCCAATAAATGCATCCTCCCACATGCATGGTGTGTGTGGAAGAGTCTCCCATGTGGGCTCAATTGTGTGCGATAACGCTGGGCCACATTTTTCCACATATATCAACTCCCATATCCCAAGTCTATGATACTCCCTTGGTCTCTTCCCAATTTTATAATACGTTCAAACATCTAGGAGGACAAGTGGAGGGTTGGCACAAGGAATCTTACCACCTCATCCTACTTTCCCCATTATTTAACTTGCTCTCTTGAACCTGCTATACCTCCCCCACATGGGCCTATCCTACACGGAGGGAATAACCCAATATGATATCCATCTCCACCTATTTTATATTACTTCTCCCATGGACTTTGGGCCATATCTCACTAAATGTAGGCATGGGACCGCCTAGGTGGAGGGGTGGCACATGGAGGAACCATGCCACCTTCTTACATTTTATAATATTACTACCATGGATTATGTACAACACACCTTATGGGTCCTCTTACATGGAAGGGTGGCACATGGTCATGCCCTGTCACCTTAACCCTGGGCCCTATGTACACCATATTGTATTATACTATTGCCACACATACAAACACACACACATATTAATGCCTTTTTCCTTAGACAAATTTATCCATAACAACACACACACACACACATATATATTTTTTAATGTATATTATATATATATATATAATTTTTATATATAATATGTATATATGCATTATTTTTAAATATGTATATATATATATATATATATATATATATATATAATACATATATATATCTACATAATATATGTAATAGGACATAATAGGTTATATAATTTCCTCTCCTTGTCTCTCCTCCCCCTTGCTCTCTCTCTCTCTCTCTCTCTCTCTCTCTCTCTCTCTGTGTCCCCGCGTGTGAGATTGTGGGTCAACATGTATAGCTGCAGAGTGTTAGAGTTCCAAATGGATGTTTTAAATGTTGATATATGTTAATATATTGAGATCTTAATATATTTAAAAATAAATATCCCTATTTAATACTAAATAAATATATTTAAATCTTAATTTATATGAAAGTTTTTAAATTTTTATAATATATATTTTGGATCTTAATATATCATAATATATTAATATATTTTAATTAATTATAATAAATATTATATTCAAATTCTAATTTAAATACTTTTTAAATAAATATAAATATATTATTTTAGTCTTTAGAGTTTAGGATTAGAGTTTAGATCTTAAACACTTTAATTATTTTAGAAAAGATTATATTATATTATTTATTTTCATTACTAAATTAAATTATCTTTGTTTCCAATGCAGGATTTTCCTCTTAAAGAGGGTTTAGATGTGGTATTGTATAGAAAAAATGAAGTGGTTGCCTTTGGGCAAATACAGAGTCTTGATCCCATGAGCTTGTGCCACTTCTAACGTTGTGATGAGAAAAGGTGTGTGATAATAATCACTATGGTGATTCACCCAAAGTGGATTTTAAGTATCCGCTGCAAGGAGATTTTGAAACTCGATAAGTTACTAGAATGTCAAATTATTAACATACAAGCACAACGAATGCTTTGAGATAGGGATGAAATCATCCCAAAGTCTCTTCTTCATAATCATGATATTACATTTCAAACCTTTATTGAGGGAGAAAAGGTTGATGTTTTGTCTTGGTCAGGAGAAATACTAGGAGTTGGCACATTTATGGGGTATGCTCACAATATACTTTACATAATCAAGATTATTAAGTTGACAAGTGAAGGAATTATTCAAAGTGCAATGGATTATGATGAATCATAGTTACAGGTGCAGAATACTATCACTTGGGGGGTAGCATTCATGAAATCCCATGTGTTTAAAAAGGTATCTTTTAATGTGATGGACGACACAAGTCTAATGTACTACCAAAATAATAGAAGATGACATTTAAAGGGCACCCAATCTAAAAGTAATGCGCTAATAGAAAACAATGATGCTAGTCATGAAGTGATTACCTAAATAGAGGATAATGATGATGCTTGTGGGACAAGCGATGCAATAACAAGGGTCAATGATAAAGTTAGTGATACTGGTCATGAAGTGCTTACTGGAATAGAGGATATTGATGATGCTTGTGGGACAAGCGATGCTGTAACAAGGGTCAATGATAAAGTTAGTGATATTGGTCATGAAGTGCTTACTAGAATAGAGGATATTGATGCTGTTTGTGGGACAATTGATGCAGTAACAAGAGTTAATGATAAATTTAGTGATACTGGTCATAAAGCACTTATAGGAGTAGAGGATATCGATGCCATTTGTGGGATAAGTGATGCAATAACTGCGATCGATGATAATAATGATATTGGCCATGAAGTTCTCACTGGGTTGGAAGACATAGATGCAATTTGTGGGACATGGATTGATTCAGACATTGTCTCAAACATTAGTCATGATGTTTGCACTAAAATGGAGCCGAATCAATGATGTACTTTTGGATTCAAACTATTGGCTTCAATGAACTCAATGTCTAAAAGATTGCCATTTCCAAGGTATTATAGATTGACAAATAGTTCTCAAGACCATTCAACATTTGACTTCACAAATGAAGATGCAAGAGAAATGAAGTTTGAAATGGACAATGATGTCATGTCAAATAGGAAAAGAAAGCTGCTAGGCTCAAAAAGAAAGTATGTAAGTATTAAGAGGCGATGAATCATGGCACCAATTCCAAAACTGAAGAGGCATGTAATGCTATTCGAATAGAATATACAAGAAACTATAATGAAAGTCTGTTGCAAGAAACTTTGCCTTAGAAGAGTTACAAAGAAGATTGTGAGGCTATATGTGTAGGTATTTGGGACAAGATAGGGCCAAATAGACATAATCATCTTCTTCAAGAGTTTTCTTTCTTCCTTCGACAACCTAAAGACGTCTTAAAGACAATGCTATGCAAACCTCGGTTGATGCTAATGGTTAATGGACTAGTCATATGTAACCGAGGATAGTAGTTGTTAAGTGGAGAGGTGAAAGATAAGGTGATTCATAGAGTTCATGGAAATGTCTGGAAGTTAAAAGGACAAAGAAGTTCCTTGAATGCAGCCGCAACTTTAGAGCAAATCCTTGAAGACAATGCATTGCCACAACCTCATCTTCCATAAACAATGCTAGATGGAAGTATCGTGTGCCAATGTCATCTTCTTCTAGAAATGACAAAGAAGGTTGTGCTAGAGTCCGTTAACAGAATATTTCAAGACCAAGAAGAGAGAAATTTCTAGAGCTACTTTTTATAAAATTTGGCGTGGACAATTTTGCAATGTGAAGACTCCATCAAACCAAAGAATGTCAAAATGCAAAACATGCGATAAATTGAAAAATGCCATTGAGGAAAATATATAAGATGGAGAGAAATCCATTTACATCATGTGCAAGATGCTAGAATGGTGTATGCTTCTTGGAGGGAGGAAGCTATTTCAGATATCAGGAAGTCTATGTGCATCACCATTGATGGAATGGATCAGAATACAACAACTTTGCCCAGAGATAGATGTATATAGTGTTGTAAAAACACCCTTTTTTGAGTCTAGTAGGCCAATATCAAGTGGAGGTGATTGGTTTGGGAAAAAAGTCCAAAACAAGAGAAAAAGTCCTGAAATTCTAATTACTGTGTTCATACTATATTATTTGTTCCATGGACTCTGTACAACACACCTATGCATCCTCTTACTTGTGGAAGTGTAGCACATGGACATGCCCTGCCACCTCAACCTTGGGCCCTTGCTACTCCATATTATATTCTACTAATGCCACACACACATATTCACTTCTACTTGTTACATTTACAATGGAATGTTTTTTGGCGACGGTAATAGTAACTACCCTTTCCAAACGTCAAGTAGCTTGATTGTTTGTTTTTTGTTATTGAGAGAGAAAAGGAGGGAGAGATAGAGAGAGAGAGAGAGAGAGAGAGAGAGAGAGAGAGAGGGGGGGGGGAGGGAGGGAGAGAGAGAGAGAGAGAGAGAGAGAGAGAGAGAGAGAGAGAGAGAGAGAGAGAGAGAGGGAGGGAGGGAGGGAGGGAGGGAGGAGGGAGGGAGGGAGGGAGGGAGGGAGGGAGGGAGAGAGAGAGAGAGAGAGAGAGAGAGAGGGGGGGGGGGGAGAGAGAGAGAGAGGGGGGGGAGAGAGAGAGAGAGACAGAGACAGAGTGAAAGAGAGAGAGAGAGAGAGAGAGAGAGAGAGAGAGAGAGAGAGAGAGAGAGAGAGAGAGAGAGGGAGGGAGGGAGGGAGGGAGGGAGGGATGGAGGGAGGGAGGGAGAGAAAGAGAGAGAGAGAGAACCAAAATTAGTAAAATAAGTAATGTAATTTTAAGAGAGAGAGAGAGCGAGAAAGAGAGAGAGAGAGAGAGAGAGAGAGAGAAGAGAACAAGTAATGTAATTTTTTTTAAAAAGAAACCTATACCATATATAATGCATGTTTTGGAGGCATTGGTATCTATGTTTTAATTTTGAACAGGCTCTTTACATCCAAGGCTCCCGGGATTATAAATGACTGGTAGTGATTGGAGATTAATTGCCCCTTGGATTATGAAGGTTTGGAACTCATTGCAAATTCATGGTTATCAATTGTACTTTTGAATTTTTAAAATGATGTGTATGAGCAACACAAAAGGTTACAGCATGATGGGGGATCCCTATGGGAGATTCTGCTTGGCCTTCAAATGCAAGGCTTGCGCATGTAAAGGCTATCATGGTGTTTCTAAACACCACTAAGGTCCATGAGATGAGTCTCACCACTCAATCCAAAGCTCTTGAAATGCAAGTATCGACAATGTAAAGGCTACTATGGTGTTTGTAAACACCACTAATGTTCACGAGATGGGTCTTGCTCAACCAAAGATAAATGATGTATACTTTTTCTTGATTTACTAGCTTTGTCGGTCCCCATGAGGAATGTAGATAGTGCAAAATATTAGCAGATCATATATGTATAGGAGAGGAGCTATTTTGTAGACTAAGCGTTTTGATTAAACAAATTATACCTCTTCATACATTCGTTACTTTCTGACCAACTATGTACTTTGGTGCTTAGTTCTTGTGTATGTTGTTTGATTGGATAATTTGTGAGCAAGATCAAGGCAGTGTTATAATTTTCATAGCCCCTTGGGAAGAATGGAGCTTCAATGGCTCTAGCACCATTCTCCCCAATGCATGCGATTGTTTTCGTTCTCCCAAAGGGGATTATAGAGTTCAAGAATGACGTTTGGTTTTAGAGTTTCTATAATTTGTGCTTTAACAAACTGTTAGGTTTTCATGGAAAGACTTATTTGTATATCTTTGCAGGGACCAATCCATTTAACATGTATTTTTTTCTCAATGCAATGAAGCCTATTCAATTTAGATTTGGAAGTTGTTACTACCATAGGACTTTATGCCAACTACAAACCTTGCATTCACCCTCCTAATCATATGTCCTCACTTTGTAAAGTTAAGTCTCAATATTATTAGAAATTTAAAAGCTAATAAGGTTTTAATGAACACCACTAAGGAGATGATTCAAAATCAATTTGAGGTTGATACTTTTGTGAATGATAATGTGGTTTGTGCATTAACAATCTATTTATGGATTGGGTGCGTACTTGATATTTCACACATTTGTGAATGAGAAGGTAACATATCTTACCTATTTCTCTTGTTTTTTATGGAGAGAGTCTATAATTTCTCCCAAAATTTCCGGAATCAAATTTTTTTTCAAATGATCTTATATGGTCTTTGTGGTGGTTTTCTCTCCCATTGCAAGTGGAATGCAGCATAGTTTCTAGGGGACTAAGGCTTTCATGATGGAATCACTCATCATCGCCTGATGCTGATGTGAAATAGGACCAAGGTGGATTCGAGGCACATTCTCCCAGTCCCAACTACTCATTACAAATCGACAATGAAAACAAAACGCAAGGTTCCAAGTCTCCTTAGAGCTCTACCTTACTAAATTGCCCTCACGTCGATGAAGAGTCCCCAACGTAAGGTCGCCGAAGGGAAAAAAAAGAGTGATGGATACAAAGTGAAAACATGAACAAAAGGGAAGAAGGGAGATGCCCAACACACACCATCAAAGGAAGTACAACTAGAAAGAAGCAAGAGGAGACATCCCATAATGATTTCAAGGGTAGCTTTGGGTACAGTGCAAATGAGCCCCACTCCTTACAAAGGCATCATAAGGAGCTGTAAAATCTTGACATGGGGCTAGACAACCTCAGAGAAGATGCAAGTAGGATGTAGACACCCAAACACAAGAGGGATCAGCCAACAACACAAAAGAGGGCTAATGATGAAAGAAAGCTACAAATGAATCTGAAAGCATTAAACCTTAAATGAAAACTACCACTTCTACAAAGACTTTGAAAACAAAGAATTTGGCCTTGCAACCCATGCCCAAAGCAGGCAAAGAGGCAAACCACCCATGAAATTAAAAAGGAAATGTCTATACCAAAGATTTGCTCAAATTTAAGAATCATTCAAGAGATGATGCTCAATGGATGCCTGAGCAGTTCTTTCAAACTTTTTCAGAACTCATCAGTTCCTATAATCAAGCACGCAACTAAGCTAAGGTCTATTGCAATCAAAGCACTGAGGGATGTTATAGAAATTATATTTTAGATATATCTTGCTTTGGACATTATTATTTTAGTCATGTGACTATGGCAAAGTATTCCATAGAGCACACCAGACGTAGTTGTACATAGCCGAGGTTAAGGTACAGTGGCCTTTAACCCCCACAACCTCCCACTTAAAGGCCAATGTGCCTTTAAGGGAGAACAACCAATGAGCATACTATCCAATGCCCATGAATACATGACAATACTCAAACTGCTGACTAGGTAGACTCTTTGTCAGCATATCTACAGGGTTATCATCTGTATGAACCTTGACAAGATCTATGCACTTGTCCTCAAGTACCTCCTTGATAAAATGGTACCTGAACTCAATGTGTTTGTTCTTTGCATGAAAGATCGGATTCCGTGCTACTTGAATAGCACTCACGGAATCACTATGCAATGTCGGTACACCTGTATGAATCCCCAAATCTCTCACTAGCTGATCAAGCCATATAGCCTCCTTGCAACCCTTTGTGGCTGCAACATACTCAGCCTCTGTGGTACACAAAGCAATGCACTTCTGTGCACGAGACATCCACGACACTGCACCACCTGCAAAGATGAACGCATAACCAGAGGTGGATCTCTTGCTCTCCACATGCCCTGCATAGTTGGAATCTGTGTATCAAAATACACGCATCTCTCCTCTGCCAAAGTAGATACACACCTCCTTGGTACCCTTCATGTACCTCATGATGCACTTAACTACCTCCCAATGTCTCTTTCATGGATTAGCCATATACTGTGGCTAACAACTCCCACTACAAATGCAATGTCCGGTCTAGTAGCTATCATAGCATACATAAGACTCCCAACCACTGATGCATACGGAACCTTGGCCATCATGTCCCTCTCCTCATCTAATTTGGGACTATCTTCCTGACTTAGTTTCACATATGGAGGCAATGGAATACTTACTGCCTTCCTCCCCTCCATATTGAAATGCTGCAACACTTTTGTAACATACTCCTTCTATGAAAGCCAAAGGAGTTTCCTACTCCGATCACGTGCAATGCACATACCAAGAATATGACCTACGAGTCCCAAATCTTTCATGTCAAAGGCCTCATGCGACTTGGCCTTTAATGCATCAAGCTCATAAGTGTTCTTGCTAGCCAATAACATATCATCCACATAAAGTGCCAAGAGTATCAGACTATTATCCTGAGCCCTTTTAGTGTAGAGGCAGTGATCAATCTCACTTCTTTTGAAACCTTGGGACCGAATGAAAGCATCAAACTTGTGATACCGTTCTCTGGCCATAGAGACTCTTTTTCAGCTTGCAAACCAAATGCTCTTTGCCCTTTTCTTCAAAGCCTTCTAGTTGTATCATGTAAATTTCCTCATGCAAATCTCCATGCAAGAAAGCTGTCTTGACATCCATCTACATAAGCTCCATATCCTCTATTGCCACAAGTCCAAGTACACATCTAAGTGTGGTCATCTTCACAAAACCGGAGAGAATATCTCATCAAAGTCCACACCCTTCTCTTGCTTGAACCCTTTAGCAACCAAACGGGCCTTGTACTTAGGCACATCATCACCTGCAAACTTCATCTTGTAGACCCATTTACATGGGTTGTAGACCCATTTACATGGCAGTGCTTTCTTTCCATGTGGCAAAGAAACCAAGTCCCAAGTCTTATTCTTTATGAGTGAACTCATCTCTGATTGCATAGCATACTCCCACTTACGATGATCCTCGTGCATCATAGCCTCTCTGTAGCAAGAAGGCTCCCCACAATCAGTAAGCATCACATAGTCTACCCCTGGAACAAATCTCTCAGGTGGTCTAGACACTCTAGATGTTTTTCTCAAGGGCATTTCAGCTTGCTGTCCCGCCTGCATATCAGCCACATTTGGCTCATCATTGCCACCAATAGATGATCCATCATCTACCCTTGATTGTGTATCTATGGGAGTACCTGGTGGCACCATTTCCTGCACATTCAGTGCATGGACAACTTGTTGTCTATCAACATATGCGGGTGGATTCACATCCTGGAAAGTGATTCTTCTCATTTCCACATCCCTCATTGGTGTCTTATGTGATCTATCCCTTTGCACATTTAAGGCTGCATCCTACTTGTTGCCATCCATAGACTTCCTTCTAATCTCCTCGGCCAACAAGCTACCAACAACATCATCAAACTTTAGTACTCCATCAGGTGCAGAGTCACTAACAGATAAGAGAAATATTGCCTTATTCTTTGCATCAAAATTCATCTTCTGAGCCTGAAGCTGGCTGAAAATAATATTTAATTATTCAAGTGAGAAGCAATGGAGACCCCTTCCTTCATCTGCAGCTCAAACAACCTCTTCATCAGGTAAACTTATTAGAGGCAGTTTCCTTCTCATAAGTGGCACACAATTTCTTTCACAAATCTTCTGTAGTCTGCTCATTTACTACTATGAAATAAACTGACTCTGCAAAATGAAGTCTAATAGTACACTTTGCTAATGCACCCAACTCATTCCAATCATCCTCAGACATATTTGCAGGCTTAGCTTCAATCCCTGCCAAGGGTTTAATATGCTTCTTTTAAATAAGCACATCCCTTATCTATTCTTTTCACAAAGAAAAGTTTGTCCTATCAAACTTTTTAATGCTAAAAAACTCCTTTTCAAACATGGAAGAGGATGCTATGATGCAAATGAAACAAAATCCCAAATGCTAGTACCTGCAAAAGAGAAATCACACCAAATACTAGGTGCACCCAATATGTTTGCTTTAATGAAGGATAGTGTCACCAAAACTCAAGGCTCAAAGCATCAAAACTCATATGCATATACTATGCATCCATATGAGCAAATCTTGCTTAAAAGAAAATGTCAACCCACAATGACAAAATAATGGCAAATATAATGCCAATAAGAGCCAAATGCCTCAAGCATAAACACCGTCCATGGGCATAAGCATCAATAATGTCTCATCCAAAAGATCATAGCACAACCTGTGCATCCATTGCAATATGTCAAAGCTGTCCCTTAGCATAAAATAGCATTTGTGTGCTAAATGTCCATCAATAAAGCATCCCATAAGGCAATCTAGGCCTATCAGTGCATCCAACAAGGATCGCAATGCATCCAAATGGCATGTAAATCATCCACTACAACCCAATGCAAACCACAAATGAGTGCACATGACTCAGACTGCAACCAGAGTGATCTGCATAAAGTATATCCAAGAAATTACGACCTTAAGGCAATGACTGCTAGTGAAAGTAGAACCTGGGATGTCTCAAAACATGGGCGTCATTGCATAATCAAATTCAACAAGACAATCTGCAAATATCTCTCTTCTGCCACAACTTGAAAATCTCATCCAGGGATGGAGTAAGAGCCAATCAATCCTTGCATTTACTTTGCAAAAATGAACCTTAGGAAACTTAACCTTAGCCAAAATGCCACATGGCAATCAATGAGAAGGTCTTGGAAACTTTGAGAAATTTCCTTCAAAGAGACGACGGAAAAAAACAGAGAATCACAACTCCCTTGATTCTTCACGGAAATGGCAAGCAGCTTTGTAGACATATGTTTCAGGCAATTCCGGATCCAACGGGACAAACAGCTCTACAAATGGAGGCCCGGATGTTGAGATCCCAGTCACACAGGAAATGGCAAAATGAAGACGTTGGAGTAGACAGAGATTCACCATAGCTTCAAAAGTTCACAGAACTGAAAGCAGCTTCTCAAGTAGAAGTTTTGGACCACTCTAGATCCACTAGAAGTATCAGAACTGCAAATGGTGGCCTGGATATGGAGATCCAACACATGAAATCCTTGCAATAAATGAATTTCGTCACTTTTTGCAGGAGCTGTAACTTTTCACTGAAAACTCAAATGACAGAGATGTTAGAAGTAAAAATGTAGCTCTCAATCTGATCTACAGCTTCCTTGAAGAATTGAACTCAAAATTATGTCTTTAACTCCGCATATTTGCGCTACTATATATGTGTGTCTGAGAAGATTTGCTTATATCTTGCGCCTTCAACTTTGCAACCCAGCAAAACAAATGCCCAAGAGGATTTTGCCCCTTTCTCTCCAACTACTATAGCAACCCCAAAATCTATAGCTCTCTTGCTGAACAAAATGATGATGGTGCCTATGATGAGGTGGCATTGTGTGTTCACATGCTGTGTGCACTATGTGCCTGTGAAGAGCTAACAGTGCTTGGTTGACACTGTGCCATATGTCATGATAACATGGCAAGAAGCTGACTAGATAGCTGACATGGTAGGCAAATGAGGTGGCTTGTTGACTGGGTTGCTGAGGTGGCCATGTGGCCAAAGTGAAGACGTGTAAAAAACTTGAAAGAGGAATACAAAACCAAACCATTGTGGACCTTATCTTACCAACCCTAATGGCTGACCTAGGGTTGACCCTACCCAAGTTAGCCTGACCCTTATCCGCCATGTGTCATCTTCTCTCACAGAGGAGAGCGTGAGGAAGCTACCTTGGCTATGGCGGTCGTGGAGGTGAAGGTGTCGATGGTGCATTTCCATGAGGATTGGCCGTAGTAGCTAAGGCAAGAAAAAGTACCAAAATGATTGACAAGTTTGAAGAGATGAAAGGAGAGAATGGATATGGAGTAAAGAGGGCACAATTGCAAAGTTGTTTAAGCTGCATAAGATTTTGTCTCTCCTAATTTAGTAAAATATTTTTCAATTCTAGAATCCTAGCTTTTAGTACCTGTTTCAAACCATATAGACTCTTTTTTGAACTACATACTTACTTTCCTTTATTTTTCCTATGTTACCTTATTGTTGTAGCATCTATACTTCTTTGCCCAAGTATCTATTCAAAGATGCACGACTTAAATCCATAGCTGATACATATTCAATTGTTGATTGCTACCAATGATACAATCTTATGGAGTCCATCTTGGCTACAAGAGCATAACTTTCCTCATTATCTTGTTGATTGCTCTACGAATGATACAATCTTATGGAATCCATCTTGGCTACAAGAGCATAACTTTCCTCATTATCTCTTGGCTACAAGAGCATAACTTTCCTCATTATCTTTTTCAAAACTATCATACAAAATGTATTGCAACTAGTCTATCATTGTATTTTTCAATGCTACCCTCTAGATTGTACTTGACTTTGTAAACCCATTTATGACTTTGTAAACCTAGTTTTCAATACTGCTTTCTTGGTTGTTAAACCTTGACAACCACATGCAAAGACTCACATGTAGAAGGTGTGTGGATGTTGGTCAAGGTGGCAAGCAAGTAGCATGTGGGATTTGAGCATGCAAAAAGATGTCCAAGAAGCAACTGCAAGCAAGTGGTGCATAATAGAGCACAAGGATGATGATAGAGTTTTTCTTGTGAGGCCACTACTTTTTTCTAAAATATCACGTAAGTCACATATAGGAGCACCAGTCTATGGGTAGAAATAGCACTGATAGGCACAGCTAGTATAGAGAGGACAAGATATAATAGCTAGAAAATAGCATCATTGACCTCTTTGCTTTTTATGATCTTGTTTTGTATGAAATATGTTTTCATAAATAAAATATTCTCTCACATGAGAGCCCTAATTGCGAGAAATGATGACATGAACTTAGATGCCACATTTGATGATTGGATGACCATTGAAGCTCGAATGGAGACCTTGGGATCTTGGGTTTGGTATATGGAGTGGATGATCAAATAAGTGAAGACCGCCAAGGGAATTGTGCTCTCAAGGGGGTTTTAGGAATGAAGAAATGGCGGTAATGGCACAACATGATGCGATCACAAAAGAATCATAAGGAAGTTAGTACTTTCCTAGAAAGCCGAGACTAAAGAATGTGGTGAACTTCTATTTACGAGGTGGTTTGCATGCCCCACAACAAAGGAGTGGTTGCCTTTCCTTCTTAAACAAGGTGGGAATCCCACTAAGGCCCTGCATTTTGGAATGTTATTGTAGGTGTAAGTGTTATTGTGCATTATATGTAAATGTATCCAATGCAATGGTCTCTCCATTATGCAAATGAGTAAGTTGTTGGTGTTGAGGATTCATCTCAACATCATGTGATCATATATGCATAGTACAAACACAAAGGAAGGATAAATGGCACAAGGGTTGGACACCCTTGTGTCAAGACTTGAGAAGCACTTTGCAGCGATCCAGCTTTCCACATTCTATATACCTTGTCATGTGTGCCTCACAAAGTGTACCTCCCATGAGGGTGTTCATTGAGGTATCGTGTTGCAATGCCGATTGCGAAAAAATCGAGATGTGTATGCATAATAGATTTCAATGCTACCTTATCTTCGGTTGTTCAAGCATTGTATTTGCACTTCTTTAGAGCCAGGATCAATGCAGACATCACAGCAGGACATCACGAATTGTTCACAAGAATAGTGTGGCACAGGCTTGCAGAAACAGGCCCAACTTTGATGATCTCATCTAAGGAGGACTCAGTACAATGGATCACCGGGTTAGTACTCAATGAAAGGTTGTCGTAATCGAAGGACGTCATCCACATATGTCCCATGGAGTTTCACTTCAACGTGGGAGCCATTGCGCAATACCACATGACCTTGCAGCAAAGGAATATGAACAATGTCTTGCACACTATCACAGATGTAGCAAAATGGATGGGATGGATCACGGCTCACATGAGAGCCCGCACATTCACGACATTAAAACTCCACTAGTGGGCCGTTAATGTCATTGAAATGCAATACCCGATTTACTTGCAAGGCCAAGAGAAAGGGTTGATGAAAGAGGTAGCTAACCAATTTTTAAAAAGAAGGTGCCAACAAAGGACTACCTCGCAATACAATTTGCTTCACAAATGTTACCTTCTGGTCATACCCGAGGTCAGACACTTGTCGTGGCAGCCATCAACCTCTCTCGTACCCTACCTTCTGGGACTGCAGCAAGCACTATGAAATCAAAGATAGCAAGAGCATGTCTTGCGTGCATGTACGAGATGTTTCACACCACATACATTACAATACCACCATCATGGAACTCTTGAATCAAGTGTGATAAAAGCAGTTGCTGATTCGCTACACATGACAAGTACGCAAGCACGCAATGTTAGACAATAAGTTTTCGCATTCAGTACTGTAGAGAAAGGCACAAGCTACAAGACCTTACTGTAGCATGGCCTTTGGGGTTAGGCCCATTCGCAATGATTATTTGCTTGGTTGTAGGGCTATCCAGGTCAACCTTCACTATCATGAAAGCGATGGTGTCCATAACCAAAGTGAATGGGACTCTCCCGGTTTGCATTTGTCGCATTACCCATGGAACATACACACTGATGGTTTTCTCAGGCACAAAGTATAGTGTCCCATCAAAAGGCTTTGCTTTTACTACACTGGTTGTAGCATCCACACGCAATGAGACATCACATGTCCCACCCTCACTAAGGGATTTCTTAGCGATTGAGGGGCCCTTGATATGGTAAAAATCATCAACTTCTATAATGTCTCTTAGTTGAAAAACATACTTATGGGGAACATGCAAAGTAATCGTCTCATAAACAGGGAAAAAATTAGGGGCGAATTTTAGCCCAAGGGCTAATTTAGAAAAGTACTGGTATGGGGTGCACACATCAAACTATGGAATGGGCGAAACACTATATGCCACCCAAAAAAAGGGTGCATGATACATGGAAAATCAAAACAATAAGCCTGAGTCAAAATCTCTTACCCTCGGTGTAGCCTTGTGTAGCGACATTCTTGAAATTGTCTCAAAGGCTTCTGCATGGGTGTTTGTCATTGGAACGCATGTTCGCACCGGCTCCATGCTTGCCTTTACTGAGGTCTACAGGAATTCTAATCATGGTAGCGGGAAAGGCTATTTGAATAGTGCACTTTGCGGAGCACAATACTAGGCTGCCTGCATATAGAAGCACAACCACAAAACCGGACAACACCTCGATCTCTCTCTGCGTGATGGTGAAAATGTCCACTTAAATGTTTTTATTGACTGGGGGGCCTATTGTCCTTGCTTCAAGCTGGCCTAATGAATTGCATTCACCTTGTTTTTTTTTTCTCATCAACAAGGTTGCTAACCAAGAATGCAAATCAGCCCAACTTTTCTACGGAATGGCGATAAATGTTGTCACATTTGTGAAGAATTTACAGGCTGGATGGAGAGATCATAGAGTGGAACGAAGAAATATGAACCTTGGGTGGCTAGGAAATGGGATGATTTTGCAAAGTAATACTAAGGGTGTTAGGAGAGACCACGTTTTGGCAAGGATTCCGGAGGTGAAGGCGAGGATGATAAGAGTGATGAAGATGCTGAGATAACTACGAGGTCTAAAAGAACGATGAGTGGTGGTTTGTGCACAGAAATGGGAAGAGCTACGAGCATAAGTGAACAGGATCTCCGATTTGGCACACTGAGAGTTTGAAACTACATGCACGCCTTGCTTGTAGCTTGTAGATGTATCCCCGTAGGGAACAAGAGATGCTACGATAGTGAGCTCTCATTCAGGCGCGTGAGTATCACGCCCACCAAAAGCATCACTTTCTCAGGTACCAGTGCAATCAGGCATGGCAATACTCCAAGGCTTTTGCCAGCTACCTCGATATGCTTGTGATTTGCCATCCGTTCTCTAATGACTTTTGTTCTTGCTGCATTCCGATCTAGATCGCAAATTCTGTGGAGCAGTGAAGTTAAAGGTCCTAAGCAGTGCTGTGCTGATCAAACTACTGTTTCCTTTTGATTGTACATGAACAACATTGGGGATCCCAACACTACCAAGAACTTCACCATCAACAACAAATTCATGGAGCGTGCGGTTCTGGAATATTACGCCGCACTATGGAACGCTTGCTGGCCGCATGACAAAAACGACCTCAACTCCTACTGGGGGTTCTCGCTCACCATGGGCTCGATGGAGGGGAACCTATATGGAATGTGGAACACTTGCGACTATCTTAGTGGGAACAAGTTGTTGATTGACGATGGGACCGGCAACGCCAAAACGACTAGAAGCCACAAACCCTGTCGCACTATTAAAAAGCTAGCCGTTCGCTCTCGCTTGGTCGAAGCACACTATCCACAAACTATGCTTAAACCCTCAACATGTTCTCTACAAGAAGCAATGCGATCGACTCCACCGTTACAGTCGTCACCTTACATTGTCAAAATACAAAACAAGCCTATACCTGCATCGATTGCCTCCGTTTGTCCTCCGTCTCCAATCTTCAACACGTGTGAATTCACTTCTCCCAAGCATGCATCGCACATGTCTTTGGTTGCTCCTTCGGTCCCTTCATAGCACATACCACAATTCGCGTAACTATAATGAAACACAATTCACATAACTGTAATGGCGACTATACAAATTTTCAAAAATAATAGAAATGAATTTTGAATGGATGAATATATGGAACGCTCCATGCTTTGAAGAACCCACACCGCTCGCACTGCAGCTGCTAGTCTCCATCGACTCTGCAAATGCTTTTTCGCTTGCCATCTATGCCAAAGTTTGAACGCTCAAATGTATCTCACGGCGTCGACTGAGCTTTGTAACGACCCAACAGCAAATGTGTTTGGAAGAACGAACGCAATGCCATGTGCAATCAACAAGATCCAACCAACGACTGCACTTAGCCATACACTGGAGCCACAACAGTCCGTTCCACTGCCTGCTTTCCACGTGCAGCGCAGGCGCCAACCGGGACCAAGCTGCCACAAGTGCGAAACAACCAATCGGATGGCAACGAAATGGAGAGTCAAAAAAATTTCGCTGGTCAGCCAAGATACGTTGCTAAGACCTACCCTACAAGGGCAGGCAAAAAAAACCTTAATCATATATAGTGTATTTTTGGGACTCTCCGTTTCAGTTTTGAAGAGGCTCCCCAACAACAGGAAGAAGAAAGAAGAAAGAAGAGAGGAGCTATGGCGCGTACCAAGCAGACCGCTCGTAAATCCACCGGAGGCAAAGCTCCCCGTAAGCAGCTTGCCACTAAGGTTTCTTGCTTGCCTCCCTTTCTCGCTTTACATTTGCTCTCTTCTCTAGGTTTTTCCCTCCTGTTCGTTTCCTCACTTTGGTCTTGCGAATCTTAATCCAACCCTGCATTTTACCCTCCTCCCTCGCATCATGTCTTCTCGTGCAGCACTTTCAAGTGTATGGACAGATTTCTTTTTTTCGCTTCTTATTTTCAATGTTTCTCTTAACCGAGGAACTTTTTCTACAGGCTGCCCGGAAATCTGCCCCTACTACTGGGGGAGTTAAGAAGCCCCATCGCTATCGGCCTGGGACTGTTGCACTTCGGTACGTCGTCTCTTAGCTAACGAGACTGTTGCCCTTTTATATCGTAATAGTCACGTTAATCAGGAGAAAAAGAGAGGGGGAGAAGCGTTTTATATAGTTGCTAATATTGCATGTGTGATATCAAGGGAGATTCGCAAGTATCAGAAAAGTACAGAGCTCTTGATTCGGAAATTGCCATTTCAGAGGCTTGTTCGAGAGATCGCTCAGGACTTTAAGGTACCTCTGCCGTTATAAGTCTGTTCATTAGCTCCTGCCTTCTAAGGGCTGATTTGAGGACTTAAGAACTTTCATGTATTCGGGTAATATTGCTTCATGGCTGGCATTTGGGCTGCCGTTTAATTTATAGCTGTTATACGTTACAATCGGGGACTGCCTCTTGCATTAATTTTTTTCTCAGGAATCCAGGGTTCCACTTATTTTCTTAATGAGTATCTATTGCTGAGGTGAGTTGTTTTGTTTCAGACTGATCTCCGCTTCCAAAGTCATGCTGTACTTGCCCTCCAAGAAGCAGCAGAGGCCTATTTGGTAGGTCTCTTTGAGGATACCAACTTATGTGCTATCCATGCAAAGAGAGTGACGATAATGCCGAAAGATATTCAGCTTGCTAGGAGAATTCGAGGCGAGCGAGCTTAGGGCGAAAGTTTGGATTTCAAGGCAACGTTATGTTCCAGCTTGTCTTTTTGAAAATGAGACTCCTATGCCTTAGTAGTCTTGAAACTAAAGGTTAAAAAGTCAGTTAACGATGCCTGTTGTTTGTTTTACTCATCAACTTTCCTATTTGGATTTGGGACTTCCATGTTTTTGAAGATAACTCTTGACAGTCATTTCAGGTGTGTATCTAGGATCTACAGTCATTTTCATTAGGTTTGCAAATTTTGTGAAAGAATCTCAGCATTTAGTTCTACGTGTCAGTACGGAAGCAAACTACAAAGTCATTATAAGCAATATAACACAGAGGAACCACAGAAGGGAATACGATGGGCAAAAAGAGCTTGGAGCGGTATATGTAACTCTCTAAGTATCTAGAAGTAATTGCACAATTTCCCTCAGTTGGAATTCACTTTTTGCTGTGTGATGACATGTCCCTGTAGAACACTCTTATAAGGAGTGGAAAGTATCCTAACCCCCTAGAACTTGTCTCTGCATGATTACACACTGAGTACGATACCTTTTTCACAGCATGTCCTTGGTACCTGCTGTACATGGTTTGAGTGGTGAAAGTGTTGCTCCCCCCTAGAATTAGTCAGTGCGCATCTATGCTTTCAGGGGGATTCAGTTTTTGCTGCATGACAGCATGTCCCTGTAGTTTGAAGATGCACGTCTGGATGGTTGGACTTATTATCATTGGATTTGTATAGCTGCCTCATGTGATTGAAGAGGCTTGGTACCCTATTCAACGCTTGTTTGTGTATTGGAAGTCTTTGGGATACGTTCATTACTAGGTGATGCTAAGGTTTTTCATTGGCATGGATGATGACCCAAATTGTGGCCTTGAGGGTTTGCATCTATTGAAACTTGTTCCTTTCTTTGACGTCTCTTATCATCTCATTACACATTAGAATGAGAATTTGTATTTTGTTTGTCAGGGAAATAAAATATGCTTGGTGTAGCAAACTTTCACAGCTGAAGACTCTCAAGAAAGCTTTACTATTCTATAAATCAAACACTCAACACAACAGTACTAGATGAATCACAATCTGGATTTCACAGCAGAGATTGAATTCACTGATGATTAACATCTCAAAGGTGAGTAACAAACATCAAATGGAAGGGCTTGGTATACTAGAGCTAAAAGCTGTCAAGGCAGAGAGATCTAATGAGGGCACTGGGCGGCTGCTTTTATCAGAGTTCAACCCCACAATCCCCTCCCCCTGCCTCTTTTCCCTTTTTATGCCTATAAAAAGGCTCCCTGGCTGCAAATTGCTTTTAGAGCAGAACTGGCCGATCGGATGGTCAACGTTGACTGTTGACTCTGGTTAACTGGTCAGTGCTGAGTTGGCCAAGTTGGTCAAAAGTCAATGCGTTGACTTTTGTTTGGAAAATGCTAGTTGTGTCTATTTTGACCTGTTTGCTTTTGTTGCTGTCATTACATCTGCGGTCTGCTATGTGGCTGCTAGCAAGGTAGATATGCCATGGAGTGCAAATATTCATGACATCCCTTATGTTCACGCCAGCAAGGTAGATATGCCATGGAGTGCAAATATTCATGACATCCCCTATGTTCAGAGAGAACATTTTTCACAATAATTTATTAAACTTGTGGCTCAACTTTTTGAAGGTTTTTCTTGAGCATTTGTGGATTTAAAATATAAATTATAACTAAATCACTTAAAAATTTTGAAAATTTTACAAAATTGAGAGAATATTTGTGACGGGTGAAAATGAAAATGTAGTAGGTTCATCGTATATAGTTTACAAGTTTTTTGTGAGCACAAATCCCTTTCACTCAAAGTAGATCCAAGGTTAATGTAGAACCTCCTTATATGGTGAAAGGAGGTTCGAGGATTATCGTAGAGAAATCCTCTTCAATTGAGGGTAATTAAATGTTGTGGAAAGGAGATTGCTTCTTTATGATTTGAAGGTAGATTCACAGCCGCTCTTGGTTAGCCCACATCATGCTTGTGTTTGTTGGCTTGCACTTTATATGAGTCATGTGCTTTAGCAATGCGCTCTTGCCCGAATGACTTTGTGATGTGACGGGCTTTGTATACTTTCAAGAGTCATAGTGAGAAGCGACTTGAACTCCTTGTCAAAAGCTGTCATTAAATGGATATCGTTCATGATCCCATGAACCAATGGAAGTAATCGCTCCCATTGGGTTTGTGAATTTGCAACAGAACATTGTTTGGCCATTGGAAGTGGCTAGAAAATTTTATAAAGCTCTCCATAATTCATGTGATTTTGTAATCTCGAATTGACATAATGACACATGGTATATTGCATCGGATACTATATAGGTGCATTGTGTTTTGTGCCTCCATGGTACCTTTGCATGAAATGGGAAAAGTTATTGAGCCTATCCATGATGGCCCAGACACATGGTGTTCTTGGACATGTTAATTTGCTCAAAGGGTAGATTCAAAATCTCTAGGGGTTGGGAAAAACTTGTCAACTTCGCATGAGATGCGTTTATTCTCTAGCATACTTGGCAACATGTTGCATTGTCATTTGTAAAATGATGTTTGAAAACCTTGTCAATCTTCTTGAGAGTGTCCAGAACTTCCCTATGGCCCCCATTTGTTGAATCATGCATCATGGAGTATGGTAGCATGAAATTGGGGCAATACATAGAGGTGTCCTTGAAAATGCCACCACCCATCATGTATGCCATAATCATCAGTTTAACCTTGTATCATGCATGAGCTTTCCTCGGTTGTTGAGGCGTTAAGGTAGAGGATGAGCTATAACGAGAAGGGGGAAAGAAGTTATGGATGATCAATATGTATAACATGTAACATAGGAAGTTCATTAATGGAAGGGCACTTTTTAATTTGGGGGATACAAGAGGGGGTTTAAAAAATACTACCTAATATAACTTTGTTATGTACATGCATAGAGGAAATTTTAAATATCAAAATTGCAACATGTATACATACAAAAGAGGGGAAAGTAATGATACATAATCTTAAATATAAGGTCTTTAAATGTGTGCTTGCTCATATATATTACATGGCTTTTTATAGAGTGACAGCCCTAAGGAGAAGCCATTGGAGATGAAGGTTGACAATTAATAGGCAAAGATGGAGGCTATCGATCTGGTAATGGATGTGCCCACCATCTTAGCTCAATTTTGCTCACCTCCAAATGTCACTAGGCCTAGCTCCACCCCTTTTCTCTCATGCATCAACTTCACGTGTTTGTTTGAGGTGAATGCAGAGGTTGAGTTTGAGACAAGGGGAATAGAAGTCAATGAAGATAAAGTTTTAGAGGTTTAAATAGGGAAAGAATGGAGGCTCCTATTTTGGTAATAGAGGGGGAGAGGATGGTTGGTCATCGCCACCAAGCCCGCGGATTTGAGGTTGTATGAGAGGATGGGGGTTGGCATGCCCTCAGTATCGAGCAGCTACTCAATCATCCCTCCAACATGCCACCACTTCAATGCTTGATGACCTATCCAAATAGTGCAGAAAATGCTTCCATGTTTAGAGACATGGATCATCGCCAAAAGCTCCTTGCCATACTTGGTCTCGGTTGGAATCAAGTTGTGTGCCATGGGGTGACCATTTTTCTCTAAATCATCATCTCCTTATTTCTCTATTTTGATCACAAGAAGGGGAGGCTCCTGAGAGGATCCAACAGCCATCATTTCCTCGGAAACTCAACTTTCTACGGTGCTTTGGTAAGATAGAACCATTAGTGTTGATTTCTTGGTTCAATTGGCACAAATGGCAAAGAGACTGCTTTGATGGGACTTTGATGCTGCTAGTGAGATGCCCCCTTATGTGTGGAAGGAGTTCTTGAAGGATATTAATACACACTTCCTCCCACTGCAGTAGTTGGATCGCTTGCAGAGTCAGCTCTTTGAACATTCCTAGGACCCCAACGAATCAGTGAACCACTATGGCAACTGGTTTATAGAGGTTGCCATACAGTTACAGAGGGAGGGAATAGACAAGCTGGGTAAGTTTGTGCATGGGTTGCGCTCAGACATACAACAAATGGGTGTAGTTTTAGACCATAGGACTACAGAAGTGCTCATGAACTAGCCCATAATTTTGAGTTGATGAGCAAGGGTAACAGAGCCAAGGATGTTTTCAACAAAAGTTACCAAGACCACTCTTTTGAGACAATAACTCCAACAATAAGAAGAAGCCTGGGAATGGACAACCCAAGAAGAACTAGACGACAAAAGATAGCAATGGCTGTGGTGGCTTCCTAGGTTTAGCAACCCTAGTGATATACACCAAGGAGAACCGTTGCTTCTATTGTCATGTGCCGGGCCACAAGAAGTAGGATTGCTCTTGGTTCAAAAAGTTCTAGGCAAATATAGCCCACAAAGACAATAGTTATTGTCATTGAGGAGATTAAAGATCAACAGAAGGGGTAATCTATGATGTTTCCCACTATGTTCTAGTTCTATGGCTAGAAGGTTCTTATCCTCACAGATTCACGAAGTTCAGAGGACATCATCTCCACCAAAGTGGCCATGCAAGCTCAAGTACCATTTCCTTAAAATGTCCCATTTTTTGCACAATGCGTGGAAAGTGGCATGGAGGTCACCTCAGCCACTTTGAAGATCCAGGGTGGGCAATGATACCCGACCACTAGGGTTGCATCGCGACGCAACCACATCATCTTTGGGTGCATGATGGTAGAATCAATTTGAGGTACTACATTGCAAGGGCTTGGAACTCACCATTCCACGACATGGTTCAAGCTTCAGGACGTTCTTCCTTGACCCTTGATTTCAACAGTTCTTATGTCTTGCAAAATTTGAATGGGGTGGACAAGCATATGTGGTATATGTCAATTCAGCGACACTGAGTACAGTCATGACCCCCCAGTAGGAGGCTTCATTACAACAGTACCATGATAAATTCTTCACGTCAAGTGTTCCTCCATTCTTATCACTAGTGCAGTCAGAGGATCATCGCATCATCACTAGTGCGATCGAAGGATCATCCCTAGTGTATCACTGCCTAGCAAGCATCTCTACCATCCCAGCAACAAGATGGAGGAGTAATTAAATTTAACTAGAGGAATTTTTATGGAGTGGCTTCATCAGACTAAGTAATTCCCCATATGGAGCCTCAATCCTCTGTGTTAAGAAGGACAACGCGGCTACAGTGGGTGGATTACCGCGCTCAACAAGCTCATGGTAAAAAGCCAGAATGTGGCCAAATATGTTCTCAAAATTTGATCTAAACAGTGGATACCATCATATCTAGATTTAGAAATTGGATATTCCAAAGTCTACCTTCCGCAGAAAGAAGGCACAATAAAATTTGTTGCTTTGCCCTTTGATTTCACAGGGGCACCAATGACCTTCAACCTCATGATGCTGCGAATCTTCAAACCTTTCATTGGTAAACCTGTATTTGTATTTCTTGGGACATTCTCATCTTCTCTAGGGATCCAACAAATCCAACATCTTCCTCTCTTGAAGGACAATCAACTGATATCAATGCGAAGAATTGTGACAATTGCACTATTTGGGCTACATCATCCCTTCCACAGATGTTCAACCAAAGTGAAATAATTCTTATAGGTCATGGAATAATTCTTTTTGGCCTTGAACAACTGCTAACTTGCATAATAGAGCAACTGGTACCCCCCTTTCATCTTCTGTTGCATTAACACCACACCACTAGCCACATTGGATGCATCGACAAATACATGAAAGGATAGTGTCCAATTCAAAGATTGGATAATCAGGGACCTAGCCAGCATAAGCTTCAAATAGTGAAGGCATTGTCACACACCATGGTATAGACAAATGGGACCTTGTTCAGCTGTGTGTTCGGCCACATCTGCAAGGTGACATTGCATTTAGGTATGCCATCAGATCTAGTTGAGGAATCTAGCTAACTTCTTCGCATTGATCAGGCACATAGCTTTATAGATTTGTTCCACCTTTGCTAGATCCAATGCAAACCTTGACAGTGTCCCAGTAGCACTCCGCTACTTACTGCAAAAGCACAATTGGTTGGGTTTGGCAACATAACAGGATACCCGACATTTGGTCAAACACAGTGTTAGGTGATGGAGATGCTGCTCCTAACCCCGAAGGATACTAAAGGCATACAGAAATATCCTCATGAATGATTTCAGGTACTTATCAAAAATCTTGTGCATAATTCATTGAAAAAGATGCATACACATTCTTTAGGCCAAAGGTCGTAACATTTGATGCAAAACTCTCGATTCCACAATACCTATCCAAAAAGGAGTACATTTCATGGCCATCCACCGCACGAAGCATGGAGTCCATAAAGGGAAGGGAAAAGGGATTAATCACAATAGCAACATTGAGTTTGCGGTGGTCCACATACGCCATTAGCTTGTTGTTTTTCTTCATGACAATGACGATGGGAAAAATTTAGGTGGACCGATCAATTGGATAAATGAAGCCCACTTGAAGCAATTTGTCAATCTCCTCCTTGACCTTCTTGGCATAGTTCAGATTCATCTGATGTTGATGCATCAGCTTCACATCATCCTTTAACACAATTCGGTGCTAGTATGCCCTCCATATTTGTGTAGCTCTAGGAAAAGACATCGACAAAGGAGCCGATCAGGAAATGCAGTTCTGACTGGAACTTTAGGGTGATTCATGTGCTAACTTGCATCATTCAGGGTGCACTTTGCATCTCAACATTGAGTTTGGACAGGTCATGTGACTTGACCCATCAAGACTGCAAAAGATCATGCTCGTAGTCTTCCTCTGCTTTGATAATTTTTTTGATGTTAGGATCAGCTTCCAAGTTTACTTTGTGTAGAATGCTGGAGTTGGGTTGTGCAAAACCATCACTTCCTACACCACTGCATCTCGTGGAAACTAGTATTTGTTGTAGATTGCCACTAGTCTACCTCAAACAAGCCGACAAGGTTGGAGTTGTTTCTAAGGTATTCATTGATTCCACACATCAACTATACTAACACCTTCCATGATCTCGGGATGAAGTCGAGTCTGAATTGATTGTATGCTTTAACGAGTATCTTGACTTTCTTTTTTCCTTTGCGGATAATGATTCTGTCCGAGTGCTAATCTTGCTTCACTTTGGCTTGGCAGAGCCAAGATCATCCCAACAGCATGGGGTAAGCACCACTTCTGTGCTCCATGCATAGCACCACAATCGTGATGATGAACTTGAGGTCCGCCATTGTAATTATAACCCCATAGACAAGGCCCATTGCTTGCACTTGGCCATTGGTTGGCCATTCTAATCGAGAAAGAGGCTGGTTTCCATCCAAAGAAACCTAGCCTATGGCACATTGCATCAGACATGATATTGACAACCGAGCCCCCATTGAGCAATACATCTAGAATTTAGTGTCACAGTGATGAATGCAATGTTCTCATCATAAACTGGTCCTTATGGATCCTCTGTTTGAGAATCATGCTGTGCGGTGCAAATGGTTGAGCTAGCAATCATCGGTCCTACATCGTAAATAGGCAGCGTAACATTGGTCGGAGTTAGATCCTTTAGGATTGTTGTCATCTCCACCTAAATTGAGAATACTTTTGCATAGTTGATGTCAAAAGGTTGGCACAAGATCCAATAGTTGTTATATTGACATGGTGATCTAGAAGTCCTTCATCATTTTTAATAAGTTGTATCCAAAATGAAAGACGACTCTCCCTCCAAAATTGAAGGAAAAATCCCCCTCCAAACTTGGATTCACCACCATGTCCTGTGGCCCATTCAACGCATCCTGAGGGAGCATAGGCACCGGCATGCTTGATTTCTCTATCTTATCAACCTTGGATTGTTTTGTGTATTGATGATGTGGTATCCCACCAACCGGAGCCTATTCATCTGACTTGCACGCGGATACTCTGCCAAAGCTCTTTGATTCCTCAAAGTTGGATATTTCACCTTAGGATGGTCTGTGTATGGAATGTGAGCTTAGGAAAAAATTCCTAGATTGGATTGAAGAAAATCTGGTAGGCAACTAGCCAGAATATTGTTTGAAGCATTGTCTTCAGGTTTAGGCTTTGCTACAAGCACCCTACCAGACCTCAGGTGCATGTATATGGCAAAATATATGTGAAAAATACAAATATGCCTTGCAAATTATGAAAATATGTCAAACTAAGGTTTACTGGGGCTAATTCAATGTGGCACTAAATCAACTAACTCCCAGGTCCTAAATTAACAAATTAAGCTCATTTTTATTAGGGTCCATTTCAACGTGGTGTTGAGTAGACATGGGATCCAGTTGTTAGATTTTGACACCACAAATACTTCTTTCTAGGTTGTTATGATTAATTTAGTGATTCCTAATCCGAGTAATTCTTAAAAGCCAATGGAAATTTCAACCCCTTTTTTTAATGTGTTGAGTACAATCTAAGGTTAAGTGTGAATGTTCCAGTTAGATTTAGTCAATTGATAGAGTTAATGACTTAATATTCAGCTCAACTAATTTTCTTCAGTTATTTAACACACTAAAATAAGTGCTAATTCAATGGGAATTGAATTAGGATGTAATCCCTCAACGTGTGAAGAGAGTGGGAGAGAAGTAAGGAATCTCACTTGTAGCTTTCTCACATACACAATGGGGGAATACACACAAAGGTGGAGGCTGAAAACAATTTTCCTCTTCTTAGTTGTGAAAGCCAAAAGAACTCTCTCTCAGTACAAAAGGAATAGGTGAACCCTATATCTGGGTCTCAAACCAAACTCAGCTAACCTAGGTGGCATACTAACTGAGCCACTAACTAGAGTACATAAAGATAGCTGTCATCCAGCTATTATTCATGGGCAGTGTGCCAACCGCATCTACAGCTAACAAGTTGGTGACATAAATGCACAACGGTCACCTTGGCATATCACGAGTGGAGCTTGATATCTCAACACAACGTTGAATTTAGAGTTGAGTTAGGTGCTATCCTCATGGTGTCGTGTTAGGTGTTAATTCAGCATTGACTTGTCCAAATGATGAGCTATCACATTTAATGTGCCAACTGGGAGTTAGGTAAATTTGTTAGGGTTAGTTGAGTTAGAAGCTAATTCAGCGTGATGCTAAATCACAATAGAGCCTCACAGGGTCTTGTTAGCACAGTTTGTTGATGGAAAATTTGTGAATTTCTTTCTAATAATGACTTTTGCAAAGCTTTGGGGTTTTTTGGGATGCTACACTACCTACTCTACCTAAGAAAGCAAAGAAACAACAAAGAGCAATACATTTACAAGCAAATTGGGGAGTATTTTCAAAATGTGATTGTCATCACTTTAAACTACTTTGAAATTCACAAACAACATCTTTTTTTAGTGTTTTTTATTTCTTTTAATAGTAATAATGCCTTAGCAAATCACCTCAACTACCTTATCCTATGATTTTGACAACCACAAACACTTTAAAATCATTTCAAATCACTCAAAAATTCCTTCAATGCCTTCACTTTTTTCACGCACACACCTTGTATACTCCAAAACCAATAGCCTTTCATTAAGCTACTAAGTGTTGGGCAATGGGTGGATGATGAAAGAAGCAAATGCCCACAAAAGCATACCTCAAAGCTCCTTGCAATAGTGCCCAAAACGTGTAGTGTTTGGTAGCCACCCGCGACTCATGCGCTGTGGGGATATTGAAGGAACATTGCTAGAGTGCTCCACTCTGAGCTATAGTATGTGAGAAGCAATCTGTGCATGAAGCATCCACAAACATCACCTTTGTGGTTTCCTAGTTATAATTGCAATTTTGACTCCACGAGAGGGGAAGGGAATGAGGAAAGAGGAATGAGAGGGGGAGAGGGAATGGGAATGAGATGCAATGAAGGAGGGATGGAGTGGAAATCACAAGAGGAAATAAAAGGAAACAAGGCAAAACTAATGAAAGAGAAGAGAGCTTATATTCAAAAACTTGCATACAACAACTTAAGACCAAAATCAAAGGTCTTCCCTTTAATACATGTCACCTTTTGAAGGGAAATCCAAACCCTATGTTCTCTTCCTACTCTTCTACATTTCTATTCTTAGTTTTAAGACTTTATTAGGCCCATGTGGCTCCAAGGTAGAATCCTAATGCAATCCTAAGGCTATAAATACATTGAAAGTTATCAAAATGTGGCAGTGTTAACCAATGCTCAATTCTAAACAATAAAGTCCAATCAATTTAGGTGGTTCTAGTTATAGGTTGTCCATGGCCACCAAATTCCCTCTGCAAAATGCCTATGAACTTTTTGTGAAAATTTTAAAACCTCCTTAAGAGGCCCTTTTGAGACCCCAAATATAACTCCCTAAATGTTATTTGAGTCAACAAATGTTTAGTACTATGTTGCTCCATTGTCAACTCCTATCAAGTAACGTTTCCACATTCTCAAAGTGTTTTTCTTTTTTACCAATAGACTCTGTCTAGTGATTTATTAGGAGGAGTATTACTTGGTGGTGGGATTCTATCCTATGATATTTAGGTTTAAATAGGCTAAACTAGGTGGTAGGTCCTCTAGAAGGCAATCAAAGAACTTAGATAGAAATTCTTGGTGACTGGGTTTGGTGATAGGATTGGTAGTTGTAATCGCATTTACCAAAAATTAGGAAGGGTTTCTATTTTTCAGTATTAGTATTGGGAGTTGTAACTGCATTTACCAAAATTAGGAAGGTCTTCTCATTTTTCTTTATTGGAATTACCTCTTTCTTGGCCACCTTTTCCTCTATCATATGCGTACCTTCATAGGTGAAGTCTTCTTTTGTTCTAAATAGTTACTTTTGGAAAGACTTTTAGGTGTTTGGTCATCTTCAACCTTGCTTTGAGGCATTCCACTGAATATTAGGACTCTCTATGAAATCATAAGCATCACATTTGATCTTGTCTTTGTCAAAGTATTGCTCCACTAAAATAAATTTTCTATTTACTAATCCATGATAGGGATATGTGGAAATTTTTTTCCATCAAAGGTTTGGGGGCAGGATGGAGGAGGTAGCAAGGTGGGATGGAGGAAGTGGGATGGGGGAGGTAGTAGGGCAAGAGGGAGGTGCTAGAAGGAGGCAAACAAGAGGGAGGAGGAGAAGGGAGGCAATGGGCATGAGGGAGGAGGTACGGATGGAGGGGGTAGCCAGGAGCAAGTGACGAGTGAGGAGGGGGTGCCCAAGTAGGTGGAAGGGAGGGGGAGAGAGAGAAGGAGTGAGGGAGGAGGGAGAGTCTAGGAGGGAGGGAGGTAGATGGGGGGGGGGGACAAACAAGGGAGGGGCTACAAACAAGAGGGAAGAGGGAGGGGGTGGTGGTAGAGAGAGAGAGAGAGAGAGAGAGAGAGAGAGAGAGAGAGAGAGAGAGAGAGAGAGAGAGAGAGAGAGAGAGGAGAAAGAGAGAGAGAGAGAGAGAGAGAGAGAGAGAGAGAGAGAGAGAGAGAGAGAGAGTAAGCTAGGAGGAGGAGATAGGGAAGGCTGACATGTGAACTCAAGGAGTTTCTTTAGCATTATGTAAGATAGGACATGAGTTTTAACAGAACGGGTTTCATTTTCTTGTGGAGTTATAAAAAATATACATACATAAGGCATATCCAAAACCCCTTCTATTGAGCACACACAATGTGGGGATTTTACATAATGAATGCCTCAAGCATGTGAAGGCATCATTTAAAATGTATTGCATAGCACTTCACATTTACAAGTCTATAATGTTGGACAAATTGATGTAATGGGGGTTGTACCAAGGGGTACAAGGTCAATGTGAGTTTGTGTGTCACCAGATGGTGGTTAGTGTGACTAGATTAGGTGGTAGAAGGTTCTATTAGGTGTAATTGAGAGATTCATGGGCCTGATTAAGAGATCGATGGAGTAATTTGTGGATTTGGAGGTGCTCTCCCTTGGGCACATGCATTGTATCAGTTGCCTTTATAAGGGCACTTCTACTCATGAATAAAGTAGTCTTTTTCTTAATTGTTGGTACAATCCATGCTTCCATTTTTGCTCTATCATGTGGTATTAGAGCCACTCACCCTCCTTGAGCCTTCCTCCCACTATGCCACATCATCGTCATATCTTCTGCAATTCTTTCCTTTCTTCCCTCTCTTCCCATGAATTTTCCTTAAGCCTGTTCTCTCCATCTATTGCACCATTTCGCAAGCCCTCTAAGCCCAAGCTTCCTCTTGATGGAGCAAACTCCTGGCTAGCAAGAATTAGAGAATGATTGTGCCATTTGCTCATGCCGACAAGATTATCACCTGACCAACTTTCTGCAAATTCTCCTTCAGTGCATCGAATTTTCTTATTGCTCATAGCTGGAGTTAGGTGACCCTATGAGGAAGCTGTTGTTGAAGTTTGAGCTCCTTTGGTCCACTAGGTAGAGAGAACTGAGTGAAAAACTAGTCTTCTTGAGGAGAAATCAACGCCACCTTCTAGTGCTACCCTGGCTGACGTGAGACGGCATTTTGCCCAAGCTTCCTACTGGCTATCATTACGAAAGAAAGGGAACTCATTTTGGGGCCCTCTAAGAAATTCACTAATTACCTATTTTTATTGCACTCAAAATATGGCAAATGCTATAAAATACAGATACTTACTGCAAAAATGTCGGTCTAGTTCTCAGGCTTCACATTAAATGCATATATAAGATCCTTGATTTTATGTGTAGTATTTGATGATTCTAACATTGCCAGCACGTTTGGAGCGGGCCAAAACCCCCAAATCGACCATAGAGACACCGAAAACCGATGCCCAGAGGCCCAAAAAAGGGCAAAAATGCCCTGAATGGAAATGAATCTTATGCAACTTTTTCATACAAAAGATTGCATTAGGAGAGTTACCCAAGATGATTGTGAGGCCATATGCTTAGATATTTTGAGTAACAAAGGGCCTAATAAACATAACCATGTTACTTCAAGAGTTTTCATGATTCCTTAAACAACCTCATTAGGACTTGAATAGAAGCCCTCTAAACCTTGAATTAATATGGGATAGCCACTTTCAATCAAGGATATCAGTGGTGGTTAACTGGACTATCATATGGTACATACCAAAGCATTTGAGCAGAGGTGAAAGACAAAGTGGCTCATAAAATTCATGGAAATTCCTACACAATTAATTGATGAAGAAGAACTACAAATTTTATAAAATTCTTAAAGAAAACCTTGAAGTCAATGCATTTCCATAACCTCATCTTCAATACGCAATGTGAGATGGAAGTCTAGTATGCCGTATGCCAACATCTTCCTTTAGAATGACTAATAAGGGTGTGCTAATAGCTCAAACCATTCATAATAATTTACAAGGTAGGAAAGAATACATAATTTCAAGGAAAACCTTGGGTCTAAGCATGCTATGGTGTATGCACTATTGGCAAGAATCTAGTACTATGATATTAGTACGCTTTTAAAATAGAATTCAAGTTAATGCATGCACAGATTCTCATGCGCATGCGTGGAACATATTTGTAGAATATTTTAAATCCAAATGTTTTTGTAATGGATTCTAAACTTTGATATGCTTATAGACTTTGTGAAAATAGTTCAAGATTCCATTTTTTGTTCAAACCTGAAGGGCACTCTTTCATGGCACTCACGGAGCCAACTGGGAGGTTACCTTGCCTACCCAAGCTCTCCAATTGGAAGAGAACTCATGATGGGCAATAGTGGTGCCAACATATGATAGCCAGTGGAGGTTTGATTTGACCCTTACTATCCCCTTGCTCACCTGGTGGGGTTTGAGCATGTTAAACATCCTAAGGGGAACCACCGGGGACAACCCCTCAAGTTCGGGTGTTGTAACTTGGAACCCTATCCTCTCTGGGACATCAATGTTGGCTAGGATCTGCATCCAGTTCTGAGAGAATTTCGGCTCAAGGAGAGGTACATACCAAAACTAAGCTCTACCATGAGAAAACATAGGTGCCTTAGGATCTATGGAGCATTTTAAGGTGGATGGAACCTGTATGGAAACATGATGAAGCATTAGGGGAATTTTGGACTCAAAAAGAGCCTCTTGAATTAGTCCCTTAAGATTTGTGATTAGCAAACCAACCAATGGGAAGGCTTGGGCATTAAAAGAATGGAGGATTCCATATTGGCCTCTCATTGGTGGAGAGTCCTCCTTGGTCCCCACTAGGCTTCCACTTGTCTCTCTCTTGCCCCCACCACCTCTTGAGGCATTTACTCCCCCCCTTCACTTTTGGATGGTCCCCATACCCTCCTAGGATCTCTTGGTAGGCCCCCAAATGCGCAACTTTTTTTTCCCTCCAAAAAATTAAAAATTTCCAAAAGTGTCCCTAGCACACCAAACTCCTCCCAAGAGTCTCCCCAAACTATCCCCATTGACTCCCCACCTTCCTCTAAGCCTCTTCCTCTCTCTACCTCCTCTCAACCTACTCCCAAGCTCTTCCTCCTCTCCACCTCCTCTCAGCCTCCTCCCAACCTCTTCCTCCTCTAAACCTCCTCTTAGCCTCCTCCTCTCAACCTCTTCCTCCTCCCAACCTCTTTATCTTTTCTTTCTCCCATTCTTTCTATAATGGTGAAGCACTCCCCTTCCCCTAGGACAAAGCTATCAATTCAATCTTGTGTGGGTCGCATTTTGAAGACAATAGTGATATTTGGATCCCTCAAGAGTTCAGGTTAATGTCTTGGTTCACAATGCAACCATCTGCAACAGGTCCATTCAAGGTTTCTAGAAAGGATAGAGAAAAGAAAGAGAAGCATTAGAAAAAGGACTCAAGGTGAAGGTTCATCACGTGTAAATGGCTTGAGACATGAACTTGGACCCTACCAGTCAAACTTGCTTTCCTTCAAATTGTATCTCTCTTTTACATTAACTTTTTTTCATTTTCAGTTCAATAGTGCATTCTGATGATTATATGTGTGCATGTGTTTTGAGAGAGGGTGTCTTGTGGTGATAGTAGAGGGGGAGGGGGGGAGGGAGAGAGAGAGAGATGGGGGGGTTGAAGGGTGTTAGGGGGAGATAATAGAGGGGAGAGATTTGTGAGTGCGTGAGGGAGGGTGCATGAGGGAGGGAACAAGGGGGGGGGGGGGGGAGAGAGAGAGAGAGAGAGAGAGAGAGAGAGAGAGAGAGAGAGAGAGAGAGAGAGAGAGGGAGGGAGGGAGGGAGATAGAGAGAATTGTGTGTGTGTGTGTGTGTGTGTGTGTGTGTGTGAGAGAGAGAGAGAGAGAGAGAGAGAGAGAGAGAGAGAGTGAGAGAGACAGATTGTTTGGCCCATTAACATCTTTCTTTCCTTTCTATGTAGATATCCTCCCCTCTACCAAAGTTGAAACCTAGCCTTTGGATAGTCTCACACGAATATTTCAAGCTTTCCATTCAAATATCAGAGAATTAATGTTGTCAGGATGGAGTGCTGCCTCCTTGACAAAGTCTAGTTTTTTTTTTTTAAAATTCATGTTACCAAGTTCCTCGAAGAGAAGGTGCATATGGAAGCCTTCATATTATTCCTCTCCCTAACTTTGATAGTCCAAAATGGCCTCTTCTTGATCCATTCTCTATAGATGCATTTAGAATTTTACTTTCAGTTCAAAATCTATGGGTATTAGTTGGTTCATGCCCTCCATTACATTTATTTATTTATTTTAATCAGTCTTCATTCACAAAACAAAGACCATGTGTGTATGCAAAGGCCTAGAAAATGAATTTATTGATAATCTTCTATACCCAATGTGGAATGTTATGGAGGGTTTGCAGAAGGGAGACCATTTTCGATGTATACTTACTAAAGAAAGTATAGTAATAAGATATCAAGTAGTGCGGAGTATTTGCTACATGAGATATGCTTATAGACATTGGAAAAATAATCATGGCACATTGATACTGTTATGGATAAATTTGACCAAAGTAAAAAGGCATAAATATGAGTGTGTGCTTGTATGTGTGGCAATAGTATAATAAAATATGGAGTGCATAGGGCCCAGGGTTGAGGTGGCAGGGCATGACCATGTGCCACCCTTCCATGTAAGAGGACCCATAAGGTGTGTTGTACATAATCCATGGTAGTAATATTATAAAACGTTAAGGTGGCATGGCTCCTCCATGTGCCACCCCTCCACCTAGGTGGCAGTCCCATGCCTACATTTAGTGAGATATGGCTCAAAGTCCATGGGAGAAGTAATATAAAATAGGTGGAGATGGATATTATATTGGGTTATTCCCTCCATATAGGATAGGCCCATGTGGGGGAGGTATAGAAGGTCCAAGAGTGCAAGTTAAATAATGGGGAAAGTAGGATGAGGTGGCAAGATTCCTTGTGCCAACCCTCCACTTGTCCTCATAGATGTTTGAACATATTATAAAATTGGGAAGAGACCAAGGGAGTATTATAGACTTGGGATATGGGAGTTGATATATGTGGAAAAATGAGGCAAAGGGTTGTCACACACAATTGAGAGTGCGTAACCACCTAGCCCACATGGGAGACTTTTCCACACACACCATGCATGTGGGAGGATGCATTTATTGGGAGAGACCCCCTCTCTTGGCTATAAAAGGAGGGGGCTATTCCTTGATGGAACAAGCTCATTCTTGTAAAGCCACCTAGCTAGTACTTTGATATTTCCCCCATCCTTCCTTTCAAATAAAGCATGATCCTCTTCCCTTGATGTCTCCATCTCTAATTCCTCTTCCCATCATGTACATGCTCTTCTTTCCCCTCTCTCTCTCCCCTTGTGCCATAGTCTCCCTCTTCATTCCCTCCCCTCTTAGTCTCTTTTCCCCACCCAGGTTAACGCTTCTCCCCTCACGTTTCCTATTACTCTATGGCCCTCGAGCATCGCCATACCTATCCTCTAGCCTCTTGTCTTGATTTCTTTTCTAGCTAATAGAAATGGTGTGGTTGCTGGGATCGAAATCTCCACAGCTAGTGGTGTAAAATTTGTTACTCCTACGACTAGGTGTAGCTCTGCGGCCTCTTTCGTGCGCAGTTCTCTACTTTTGCACCTCCAAACTGTGTGCCTTCCTTGTCTCTACGACTGCAAAACCTCCTTGCTTCTGCGCTTCCAATCTGCCTGCTTTTTTGCTCACGGTTCCTACGTGTATTTTGGCTAGTGAATCTTCTGCTCGTACCGATAGCATCTGCAGAAGTGTAACATCCATGCTCCCTCTGAGTTCCTGTGTGTGCATTCGTGCATCTACTGTGTACACCTACATGCATCGCAGACAGATCGTGATGTTTTCTGAGCTCCTGCATCTTCTGGTTGCGGACAGTTTTTTTGGGCTTTTGCAAAACTGTAACAGATCCCATGCCCCCTGTCTCTTCTCTTCTTCTTCTTCTTCTCCTCTTTCTCTTCTCCTTCTCCTCTCCTCTCCTTCTTTTTATTAAAGTGTGGGATTTGAACCCAAGACCTCCCCCTTTACAAAAGGGAGACTTATCATTAGGCTAGGAGATAAGAAGTGATGAAAATGTACTGATATTGCTTATATATTGAAATCCCATGAACTATAACTCTCTAACCATGGGGAGTTTTAACATGCTATAAAAAGCAAAAGTACTTCACTTCATGTGCTCTACTCATATCTCCTACTAGATTGCAGATTCTGAACTTTTTCAAGTTCATTTCATGGACACACGCCACATGGGGAGGGTGGATATTTATGTCACTTCTCGACGAGTTTAAGGATTTGGTGCCTGGTCCTCTGTGCCTTATGGCTACCAATGGGTGAGATCTCTTTCTTAATCTTCATGTCAATCTTCAACAACTGATTGTACAGAGCATTGCTCAAGGAGACGACGGGTGGGATGATACACCATGGATGATTCAAGGTGAAGAACTAGTGTTATGCTGGGAGGACTTTGATTTCAATTCTACTCGTTGTGCAGTGATCGAGCTACTTGCTACATCAAAGTTAATGAAAAGGGTGTCCTTCTTTGAAGGGTGGGATGCTCCCCAAGCTTGGGGGGAGATTTGGCGCATCTGCATATTAATTCCTGTGGATAAGCTCATCTTGAATGGTTTATTCTCAATCTCACTACAAAGGTTTCTAGGGCTCGGCTATGGTTGGTAATGTTTCGACCAAGGAATCCCTTTGTACCTAATCAACCATTTGTGCCTCATTTTGAGCTTCAAGTTGTAATTCTTTTTGGTCTAAAGATAAACTATCAAAAAAGGATTGCAAGTTTATTTGGTGCTGAACGTTTGGCTCAAGTATTAAATTCTCCCCACCCTCTCCTTCTACCTATCTTGGATTACCGAGAAACTTGGGATGTTTGGATTTTGGTCTTGGCATGATGACATCTTGATTACTTCAATTTGACGGAGCATACAACCCTTCGACCAAGGCTGCTGGTGTGGGTGTGAAGCTCATTTCACCAAGGGGTGAGGTGTATTGTTACAGCAAGTCTGCACCAGCAAGTACTTGCAACCAAGCTGAGTACTCAACACTCATTTTTGGGCTACAAAAGGCGCAAGAACATCGCATCAAGCAACTTGAGGTGCAAGGAGATTCTTAACTCGTGTGTGAACAAGTTAGTGGAAGGTGGAAGGTGTGGAGCGAAGGCTTGGTTCCACGACATCAACAAGCATTGCAACTGTGCCAACAATTTGAAGAGGTAAAAATTTAGCATATCCCTTGAGTTCAAAATATAGTTGATGATTTCTTGGCACGTGAAGCTTGTACTTCAATCACGCATGACGCGAGTGGAAGCACCACCCCGACAAAGCCACAAGCCACGAAGGAGGGTGATCATTTGTAAGGAATGCAATGGTTGTGGTCGTCATGAAACTAAGTGTTGGGCATATTTGATACGAGGTTACCGACTTCATAAGATCATCAGAAAGGTCCTCAAGGACATTGCTCAAAAAAAGGATGCCAAACTGCACACCCCTTGAAGAAATAGCATGGAGATTACAAGAATTGGAAGAAGCTGAAGGTGATGTGCAAGCTCTCCAACTATTGACATGCATTCTTGTTTGCCTTGATGAACAACCTCATGCAGCGCCGTGTCTCTAATCCTCGCTTGTAAAGATGGATGTGATATCATGAGTGTTGGTCCTTTTAAGATTGTCTATGAGCTATTCTATGCTGAAGATTCTTCCCGTGTAGTATTTCACAATATGCCAGTCACACCCTACCCTACCTATGTGTGCTTTGTGGATGTATCTTCACCTGATTTTCAGTTCAAGCTACCTCTTTCCATTGTTTGCCCATAGATAAGCCCCTTTTCGTCTCTCTCTTTTCCATTTTCCAAGCATGGCTAACATTCCCATGTTTTGTGGATGGGTTGAAGAAAATCCAAATGAGTATCTTGTGTTCTTCAAGCGCTGTCTTACTAGGATATTGTAAATGCATCGGCCATTCCAATGCTGAAGCACACTTTGCAAAGGTTCACTTGTTGAGAATGGAAGGAGAGACAAAGATACTCAAAGATACCATGGATAACCTCCAAGAACAACTAACTCAAGAACAAAAAAGACTTGTTGACTCAGAAATTGCAAAAGAGAGGTCAAAAGAGACAATCACAAGATTAATAGATGAGAAGAACAAACTATTGAAAAACACTTGGTGTATCCAACAAGAGCTTGCTACATTGACTAGGAGATTAAAAAGGATTAAAAGAGCCCCTCTAGGTTACAAGCATAGGATCAAGCCCATGCAACCAATGGAGAGCATGGCATATGGTGGTGGAGCAAGGAAGTGCAAGGTGAAAGCTACAAGGTATGTATATTTGGACTATTTTGTAATTATGAAGCATTACTTACAAATGAGTCATTTATTTTTCTAATGTTATCATAAGTTCTGCAGAAATTTTATGGAGGAGATTATTGGAAGAAATTCCTCTGATAAACTTTATGCTGTAAAGAGTGTAGTTAAGAAGAAAGAATTCATTTCTATTCTTAGGGACCCCCGTCGGTGTGCATTGCAACATGCAATCTTACAAGAGGTTGCAACAACTAATTTAGAGAATCTTGTAGATCCATTGGAAGTTGTCCATGCATGTGATGCTACTACATTAATCGGCAAGGGTACTTAGCTGTGTATAATGTCTTTGTAAATGCACCGATGTCAAGGTATTAAGAATCCTCTATTGCCGAGACCAATATACATTAGAAATGCAAGGAAAGAAACAAATTGTGTTTCTCAAGATTTGTTGGGTGGATTTATACACATCTCAGAAAGCATGATGTTGGAAGGCACAAACAAGACAAATGTCCAACATAGCAAAAAGAAAGGAGGACCAACTACCAAAGGGGCAAAGAAAGGACCAAGAACCTTTGAGTACACAGAGCATAATAATATTTTTTTAGATGTACGTAGGGTCCAAGCCGCAATGGTGGAGTTTTACAACATGAAAGCATGGGGTAGGTTAAAATTATATTGTTTACAAAGCTGGCCTTAGCAATATATTTCTTGATATAGAAACCTTTGTACCCTAGGTCTATAGCCAATCGAGAAACTTGCATAACATTCATGCTAGAGAGTTGTGGAGCATTCCTTAAAAAGTATTAATTGAGATGCATTGAGTTCAGGCACCTAGCCATCACCACCATGGGTCATCCTAGGGTGTATACCCTTTGGTTCTATATGACCACCTATAGCCCTCTCTCTTAGTTGGTCTACAAGAGGAAGATTTCTTGTTTTATATTCCATTCTTGACCATGCATGATTTTACTTCCTCCATTCATCAATTACTTTGTGATGAGTTTGAAATCCTTATGCCCCTCCATCATAGGTAATTGTCCAGAAGGATTTGTCCCGATCATGCTGCGCACATCTTTAGCTTCATTGAGTTGTAGTAAGTAAGGCTTCAACTCTCCCAATATAATATTATCATCCTTGTCTTGTACATTAAACATAGAAGTAAATATGTGATTTGATGGAGGGCTGATGCAAGCCTTGTATGGGGAATCATCAACAAGGATTGTTCTTCTAGCATCACATCCAAATTTCTTTGAGATTTTTGCTAAGGGTTTGAACATTGCCTCAACACCAACCATGTTGGGCCTATTTAGCCTCATCTTACTATAAGTGTAGCATCCTTGTTGAGACCATATAACAAAGAAAGGGAGGCTCCCATTTGACGATCTTGCAGCTTTCCTACCATATCAACTATGTTATGCTCCGTCGCAGTTGACCAGGTACCTACATTAAATCTTTGTAGCAAGATTTTAAGGAATTCTATGCACCTAGGATGAACAACCATATAATTACTTTTGCCATGCATAATAGATGGATGTAATGTGACTTGAATAGGCAACAACTCAATAGCAAGCCATTCAAGTCTAATATGATTGTTATTCCTGGCATATCCAAAGAAATTATGTGCAGATGTAGCTCAGATGTAGATCCAAATTCTCCTTGAAGTTGCTAGCTTCTGACTCATCCAAATTGTTAGGTGCTACGTTTTCATACATGTTTACAACAACAATACGATTATCTAGTCTTGTCCCCAATGTTCTCTTCGAAAAGTATAGGATTAATGATATTCCTTGCATGCATGTTTACAACGTTTTCATACATGTTTACAACAACAATACGTTTTCTTCTATACCTCCTATATCCATCGCATTATTGATAGTCCCTGTTTTGGGTGGTATGTTGTCCTCTACATTTGATGTCTCCATATCCTTCCATGCATCATTGGTCCCTATGGAAGTTGAGGACAATATATATATTTTCATTCTTTCGAGTGTATTCAACAATCTCTAAGCAAAAAAGCATATGAAACTAATAAAGAACTATAAAGTACGACCATTATCCATCACTATCATCAGTGATTCCATTGTCTTATTGGAAAATGACACTAGTGCCAATCTCTCTAAAAGTCCATAGAGAATGCACATAGTGCAACCTTTCTTTCTCAACTCATAGAGAGAATGGTACTAGTGCCATTCTTCTCTTGGGGTGGTGCTTGTGCCATTTTTCCTATAAGGTTATGGAGAATGCCACTAGTGCCTTTTTCTATATCCTCATTGGGAGGAGAGAATAGCACTAGTGCCTCTCCCCATGTCCCAAAATAAATGTACAATGAATGATCTGAAAGCATAGATATTGTTTTATGATTTTATTCTCTTTGTTACAGTCAAAGCACATAAGTGGACAAAGGAACATAAAATATCCATAACCCCATAGAGTGAATGCCACAAGTGACATTCTCAAAATGATGACATGGAGAATTCCTATAATCTTATTGAGAGAATGAAACTAGTGCCATTCCCAAATCTCCAATAGATTTGTAGAAAGCACTCAAATCCAAACTTGTATAGAATAGTTAATACTATTCAATTTTTAATCTCTATAATGCGTTCAACTAACATAGATTTAAGAAATGAGCATAATAGTAGTACCATTTCTACATAACCTCAAAGAGAGAATGGCACTAGTGCAACTTTGTGAGATCACATAGAATGCCAATAGTAGCTCTTATCTATACTATAATCTGGCATTCAGAGAATGACACTAGTTCCATTCTAGATGTCATTATATCACACAATTCCATCATACCACATGTTTAATCTCTCTAATATAATGAGAGTATGTGAAATCAAGAAAGTCCATAAAAGTGACATTATTATATTGCTGAAATTATTTTGAAACTGTATACACAAGGAATAAATAAGTAGCTAAAGTCCAAATCTTCCAATGCAATCTTTGGGTTAGATTCAATTTTTGCTTTAGTTAAAGGTCGCAAGTCTTCAATGTGGTGCTCACCCTCTCCAATCACATCATCTATAGGTGAATCAGCTATATGTGTCTCGAGACGCCTCTTAATGCTAGAACAAATCTTAATATGGGGATTATCTTATGCCTTGTGCCACACACATAGCCTCGACCTCTATCGCATGTTGGGATGTCTTCACTAGTGCAATCACTTTTCTTTTGCTTGACAATTCCTATAATGCCACACCTCTATTAGTGAAGACGTCAACAACAACTTCATGTTCTCAACTACAATCAATGTGGTGCTCACCCTCTCCAATTACATCATCTATAGGTGAATTAGCTATATGTGTCTCGAGATGCCTCTTAATGCTAGAACAAATCTTAATATGGGGATTATCTGATGCATGTGCCACACACATAGCCTCAACCTCTATCGCATGTTGGGATGTCTTCACTAGTGCAATCACTTTTCTTTTGCTTGACAATTCCTATAATACCACACCTCCATTAGTGAAGATGTCAATAACAACTTCATGCTACACAAGCACCTGATGCACTCCTTGATGATGCCATGCTTCACAACCGCCTCTTTTTTCATACTCATCATCCTCATCAGAATAAAGAATATTGTCCTCAATTATTATGTATGACCCTTTGTTTTCTAAAAGGTGCTCAAATCTATCAAACCCATCATGTGAGCTTACAAACAGCAAAAAACGAAAGGTCTCAAAAAAACCCTTTTGTGTGCTCTCCGATTCATGGATAATATCTACAAGCCTTATATGCCTAAATCGAGCCTCTACTATTGCTTCCTTGAAATTTACCATCTTTGTCATTGTAAAAAATGATAGCAAGACATATTGTGATGGAGTGGCAATGGTCTCCATCAAACCACATAGCAACTTCTTGAAGGCATTCTTATCCCAACACATGCCTTTGGCAGATCCCTCTGAGGTGTCAAGCACACACAAGCTGATTGGAAGCCATCCCTTGGAGTGATGTGTTAGAAATTGCTCCCGCTCCATCTCCATGTTCACCTGAATAACTATCCAAGGAAAACAACACAATGATGTAGACTTGTTACCCTCTATTGAACTAGTCACCCAATCAACATAGATTGACTCAACTTCTAGGAAATTAGGTGTGGACTTGCCAACTGGCAGCTTCTCTCTAACCCATGACTCACATGAACCCTTGAAGCTATAAACAATTGAATAAATTTTGAAGTAAGTTGCAAGGGCATCCCATGTTTGATGTTGGGGCAAAGGGTGGCGTAAGTTGAACTCCTTGATGAGTGCTTCTTTCAATGCTCTATCATGCTTAATCTCCATTGCCCATTGAGAAATTTCAATGGATTCCTTGCCTTTTCTTGACTTGACCAAGATAATTTCTTTAGATTCAATCTCTTCTTGAATTGCATGTACATCGTCATCTTCTAATCCTAGCAGACACCTCATATATGTTATTGTGGGAGGATTTTGACCCTCAAGATCACCCTACTTCACCAAGGTCAAAATCCTAATCCATTGTTTGTAGATGTCATCGTCATATGTGACCATGTGTGTGTCCTTGGTAGAAAAGTTCATGCCCATCAACACGCTTGCGACTCCTACAAAATTCTTAAAAAAAACCAAAATCATCTTGGACATTCTTCTAATCCAAATCATGCAATAGAGAGAAGAATAGCACTAGTGCCATTGTCTCATTACCATGTCAAAAACATGACTTGGTAGTGAGAAGAATTCTCACATCAGGGAATTGATAGTACTATCCTTTCTTTTACAAAGTCATAAGCATTCTTGAAATAAATAATGCATAGAAGACAAAGTTTATTACTCACATCATAATTTTATCGATCTTTATGCACTTTACAAGGAACAGTGTAGCATCTATTTCAGGTACATGATATTGGTACCCGTTTTAAGATTCCCTCAAAATTTCATTAAAATCATAACTTTTTTAGAAAAAAGCTATATTATGCGTAGTCAAAAACATAAAACTTATAGAATTCATACATTTTTCAAACATCATGCTTATAAATTAAAAAGGGCCTCCACTATATCGCAAAATATCTTTTGATTTTCTATATTCTCAAAGTCTTAAAGATTTTACCTTCCTGTGCCCTTTGTATTTTTATCAAAAAATAACTTTTATTATCTTAACTTGTTGCACCTAATAGCATGTTCTACTCATATAGTCCAAACGAGACTTTTCACCCACTTTTTAAATCACATATAGAAAGAATGGAAAACTTTTATTTGAGTGAGCCAAAAGCTCTAAATTATTTGAGAAAAGAGATAAATATTTTGTAAATTCATATTTTGGTACTTTTGACATCAAAAATGAGCTCGAAAGACCTTAAAACCCTAAAAACGACTGTAAACACTGATACCTTTTGACGAGTTTTTGAAAATGCCCAGAGGGAAAAGAATGTGCCCACGTGCTAGGTCGATGATATCATCGACCTAGCACGTGGGCACATTCTTTTCCCCCTAGGCATGTTTTGGGGCCTTTCAAGCTCATTTCTAATGTCAAAAGTACCAAAATATGAATCTAAAAAATATTTACCTTTTTCCTCAAATAATTTAGAGCTTTTAAAGGTTTTGGCTCACTCGGTCAATGATATCATTGACCAAGCATATAGCTTGGTTGCATAAAGCAAGCAAGGTAGATCTTGGTAGATGATATCATTGATTGAGCAATTGGGTTAGATATTTTGATATATGCATTTCAATTGAGACAAGCAGGTCAATTGCCAAAGGTGACACAATACATAACATTATCCCGAAAGATTCCAAAGACATTAATTGGATGCAATGCACAAGTTAAAGCCAAGACATGCCATGCAAGAAATAGGGTGGCATCTCAACTTGGCTAGGTTGAGTCAAAGAATGTTCTAGTGGATAGTTTGGAGGAGGAAGGCTCTTACAACTTTTACCCCACAAAGCTTTAGCTCTATAGGGGACTAGTGGATGGGACCTGAGGGCATGGACCTTTTGCTCGCTTATGGTGGTTCCATGTACTTTCATCTTGGCTTCTCCCTAGCAAAGCAGGCTTGGTAGTAGTAGTGATCTGCTCACCACCAGAGATGGTTTTACCATAGCTCCATTATTGGACATTACTGACTTCTTTCATGCAGTATTGGGCATGGAGGGTAGGGGTTGAGCCAGTAGCGACACTGGTTTGTCGGCATATAGACACAAATTACTCTCCCTCCAGACCCCCAGTGAAGTCATTAAAGTCTAGATTCTTAGAGCAGGCTCCCACGCACAAGTGAGATTTGTTCACTACCATCCCTTCTCCATGAATTTAATGGTGGTGAGCTGGAATGTGCATGGGCTCCATGACCATGCGTGCAGGCAGCTCTGCCATAGTATCTGATTCTCCTTCAAGAATTGCAACGGGCTTTGTTAGGTAGACGTTGACTTTCTCTTGTTTTAGGAGCACATGCTCTCTATAGCAGGCATCACACCCTAACATTGTCTTCTCCTTGGGAGGGGCCTCGAGGTTTGGTCCCCAACAATTGGTAGGAGTGGAGGGGTATGTATTTCGATATCCCAGGCATTGGACCCAAATATCTTTGCATAGGGCGAGCTGATTCCATGCCATGGAGTGTGGATGGACTTGCAAGTGGGAGAGGCCCGGATCGGTATCTTGAGTGTGTATGCACCCACTTGTAGTATCACCCGGATTTATCGCAACAACTCATGGATTGTCTCCTATAGGTGGACTCATGGATTGTTGGAGGGGACTTCAACAATCTAGAGTTCATGGAGGATAAGTAGGGAGGAGCCTCTTTTGTATAGATGCTAGCTAGGGAGAGGAGTACCTAGGAGTAGTTCATTTTTGCAATCAGCGAGACGACAACAACAAAGTTCCATGGTGCACACGTAAGATTACCAGGCTTTTGGACAGCCTGCGTTTCTCTTTTGGCTAGCGGCAGCATGATGGGCTGCTGGAGTGCTTGGACACGTTTTATGTTGGTGATTGGGATCTACTCCATGGTGGCTCCACCGACATCCTGTAGTAGGTACTACGATGTCAAATCACTCGCCCATGGTTCTTCACTTGGAGCAGCCCCATCCTAGTAGACTTCCTTAGAAGAGGGTCCACATTCCAGATGATCTCTTCCAGGAGATGAACGTACAACAGTTGATAGCAAAGCTATGGAAACCTGATGAGGGTTGCATGTGGCATGGGTGACTGTGAGAGGATTCAACAGAGTAGCCAGGAGCTCCAAAGCTAGGCCCTTAGATGGAGAGCTGCTCTTCAGGAGTGGGAGAGATAGGATTTGGAGGTCCACAGAGTATAGTTCTTTTATCATTCTTCTCGAGCCGAGTGGGGTCTAGTAGGGAGACAGGATGACCAAGCACTTCTTCTAGACTACCAAACCGCATTATCCAGCTACAACAACTTAGGGAGGAGACATATCATATATTTGTCATCAGAGGCCTATCACCCTCCTTGACATAGCTTACAAGAGCTTGGCTAAGGTCTTGAGTCTTTGCTTGAGGCCCCACCTTCGAGATATCATTCATGAGATGCAGACCGATTTTGTCCAGAAGTGTAGCATCTTGGTTAACATCTTCACTTTTTGGGAGGCAGTGGATTGGGCTAGGGAGGGGGAGTAGCCGCTTGCCATTCTTATTCTTGATTTGACAAGGTGGAGTGGTCCATTCCAGAGGGGACTATGCAAAGACTTGGCTTCTTGGAGAGATGGATCAAAGGGGTATCAGCTCTTTATGCAGGAAGCTCTAGCCAGATGATTATTGAGGGCCACACAGGGGAGACCTTTCCTCTTTCCCCTTAGTGAGGCAGGGCTGAGGCAGAGCTACCCGTTGCCTCTTATCTCTTTCTTTTTGTGGCAGAGGCCTTGGGACATTTTCTTCATTCTTAGGCGCTTGGCCTCATAGGGATGCGGCTTCCAATCAGATACGAGGAGGAGGTCCTAGAATCTAAGTTCGCAAATGATATAGCACTCTATGTGGATGGCACTGCAGCCAATCTGGAGAGGGCTAGAGGGTCCCTACCTATTTATTGTGAGGCTTCTGGAGCTCGCATAAATTGGACCAAATCAGTTCATTTCATTCACAAGCATGGACAAGATCCCGCAGGTCCGAGATTGGGGAACCTGATTTTGTATTTTGGTGGATCCCGAGAGGAGAGATGAAGAGATACTTGGGCTGTCAGGTAGGAATCAACATCTTGGCGGAGCAGCAATTTAGCCCAATCCTAGAGAGTGTTAGGCAGCAACTCTTATATTGGAGCTTTGCCAAACTCTTGTTGGCGGGTTGAGCACCAATGGTTAACCAGGTACTTGTAGCCATAGCCTGGTACATTGCCTCGTGCTAGTGTTTTCACCAAGATTGCATGGGACAACTTTGGTCCTTGGTGAGGAATTTCCTCTCGTCCTTGCTAGGGTGGCATGACAGACAATGATTTTGCCTCAGGCTCAGGGTGGACTTGGCATTATTGATCTTGAGATGCAAAGCAGAGCCCTTTTGGGCAAGTTGGTTGTGAGAGGCCTCACTCCAGGAGTAGAACCCTAAAAGATCCTACTCCAGCAGGGGCTTCTTGGGAACATTCCTCGCACAGGTAGGCAGTGGTAGCAATCTTATAGGTGGATCTTCTCTGAGGCTCCTCTGATAGGAAAGGGCTCTCCTTTGATGTGATGAGCCTCTATCAAGTGTGGCAGAGATTGGTGAGAGGGCTCATTAGGGCTAGACCATCTTATAGAGAGTATTTTGAGAGATAGCCGCTCATTTGGCACTCGTAGATCAGAGACTTTGAGGGCACATGCTAGGGCAATAGATGCACATCAAATGGGCAGAGTGGGATAGTGGACCATCTAGACCCTTTGGGACATGGAGGTGGCTTCCTTAAGATATAGAGGCTCGCAGACATCCCTCTCTCACCTCTACAGATCAAGCACTAGGATGCTAAGATTAAGGTAGTGATCTCAAACTCATGGTGGGAGGGTTTGCGGACTCCTTGGACACTCCATTGTTGGTCACGATAGTTCTCATGCACGGAGGTACCACTCTGGATATGCTTCTTTCGTGAGTCCCTCGGATCCCACCAGTCTTGCTTTTATAGGGAGGGATTGGGAGGCTCGTTGTAGGTCGCGAGTCACAGTTGGAGAGAGGTGGACCTGGAGGATCTAGAGTGGCAGTGGGTCAAGATAAAAGGCCAACTAGCTACATCGACCCCCCCATAGTCTTATTGACCCAAAGGGTGCAATATGGTGCTTGTGGCTTTGGGAGGGTAGACCCTTATGCAACATTCAGTGGGATCTGGGAGAGTGGTTCTGGCCCACCCACATAGGGCACTTAGACTAGGTGGAGGAGTTCTCCTTTTCTTACTCTATTTGGATCAGATGCCACTTACAGCATGGTCCCCCTTGAGGGAACGCCATTGGTTAGAGCAAGATGTCCCGAGAGAGGTCATACCCCATTTTTTGGCCTCGTCTTTGGACAAGCTTGCACCCATGCAAGATCTCCTAGTTCTTATGGATGATGGCTCATAGGGGTCTGGCCTTGGAGCGCAGATGCGGGAGAACGACAAATGCACAGGCTATGCTTGGCTCACCAAGGGAGGACATGGCTTTGCAATTGACCCTATCTCTTTGTCTTACAGGATGCATGGATAACAAATCTCCCAAAGCGCTCGGGTGCAAAACAAATGTCAACAAGTGAAAACACTGGGAGGACTGGGTTAGCTAATGGAGGAGAACCGTATGATGATGGGAGAACATTGAGTTATTATGTACTTCACACTTAGACAATAGAGCAGAACAACCGAGTTGAATGGAAGAGAATCATAAGTCTATTCATTATCATTGGATTAAATCAACCTTGATACAACCAAGCCGCCTCGGCTTGCAATGAACGCTCCCTAACCTATCAACTTAGGTATGAGGATATGAACTCTCCTGTTGTCTCCTCTCTTGTTACAACTCGATTTTGACCTAAAGAACCACCTTCTATTTGGGTGTGCGCTTAGCGCACTACCACTACTTGCCTATTGGTTGACTTATCATAATCAACTGCACCGCTAATTTACAAAATGGGTGCTCGACCATCTCCACTGCTCCTTGCTCCAAACCAAGGTCAAACCAAGGTCCGATGCTCAGTTAGCCTGACTCAAGGCTAGAATCTTGCCTTAGCTATCCTTGCCTGTATCCTCACAGACTAGCAAGGACTAGACATTGAACGAAGGTGGATGCTTGAGGATTGAACCCATGTGGTTGTCAACACCTTTGTTGGATAGGAGGTCAAGGATGAATGGTTTTTGAGATGGCCGTACTTCATCCATAGTTGGTGGCCGAGAAGGGGATCATGGTGGCTCAAAATGCCCCCTTCTTGGTGGCCGCCCTCTTGGTGGCCAAGGATATATGCTACTGATGTCCACCGGTTGGCCCACAAGTGCTAGTGTTGAGGCCTCCGTGAGAATGGGTCTTCAGATGGAGCATCGATTCCCAACGTCTCAAATTTGGTATGGTATCTTTTCACCTAGTTGATTCGCTCCTGCCACTTGATACCTAGATCTTTACCTAAGTCACATATGTTATCATGCATAGATCGAGCCTTTGTTACATGAGTGCCGATTAGTTGCTCCATTTCTCATAAAAGTTTGCCATAGTAGACGGGTAACTTGGGCATAGTAGGCTCGGGCAACTATCATACTCGAGAAAGAATCAACCTATGCTCGGTCTTGAATATGTTGTGCTAGCTTTGATCACGTTCTTCCACAAAATGGTTGAAATCCCAAATTTCCTTGTCATAAACTAAGACAATATCTTGGATAGGCTCCAAAATTTCTTGATGCATGGAGGGTGCAGTAAACACTATATCTACTTTTGGCTACCGATAACCCGGTAATGGATGGACATCTCCTCCTACTCAAAACACGCCACAAAACTTCCATGATGGTAGCCACACCAACGGGGAGACCCTTAGCTAGCAAAATCAGTTTGGTATATGGTATCTGCTCTGTTTGCACCTCCTTATCCGACACCTTTGCCAAAAATCAGATTTGCACTAACGCATCAAATTGCAGTCCGTTCGTATCAGCTACTCAGCACTTGTTACCTGACTCAAGTGTAGCATCAAAAGAGTCTAGGCCGTGAGCCCTTCTAGCCCCTTAGTTTGTGAAGTACCTACCCCAGTCAAGGAATGCTAGCCTGAGGTACCTGCCTGCTTGCATGATATAGATTGTTTAAGCCCACTTATTTTTCCATTAGTTCCATCGTTGTTTGCTGGTTGTATATGAGGCAGGTTGCTGGAATGCTCATCGGGCACCTAGAGGAGACGAATGAGTTGCTAAAGTTGCTAAAACCTATCTAGCTCCTCTTGATACTCCTCTTAACTAATTGTTTGATTAATAAGTGGGGCTTGATTGTTTGAATTTTGCACATGAGGAGGGACTCTCCCCCTATTATTTGGATTATACCAGCATCTTTCTTTCTCATGATTGTCCTTCCCACAATGCACAAGCAACTTTGGGCGGGGGTGTTTTTAAAGTTTCCAATTGCTCCTTAATCATTTGCTCTAACTTAGAGAGCTTGTCTGTTTTCTTCTTGCCTTTTGATTTCTCTTTGTTCTTGCTCTCTGTCTTTTCTTTGAGGTCTCTTCCTCTTCACTCTCATCATCTAATGTGTCATCTTCTGTATCATCACTTTCCTCGTCTTCTGCATCAATGTCTATCTCTGTTTCAGAATCTGTGTCAGAGTCGCGACCTTGACTTCGTGCCTAGTCTTCATTCTACTCTTTGTGCCGCATCAACCATGTTGTTAAAATCATTTACTCCTCCAAGCTGATCTCGGCCAGCTACTACTGTCCATAATTCTTTGTTTAGTCCCTTATCCCAACTGCTCATCATCAGTGGGTTGTTGATTGTTTGTCAACCTTGTATTCATATTTTTGAACATTTGTGCATAGTCTTCAACTAAGAGATGTTTTTGCTTTATATTTTGAAGCTTCTTCTGGACTTTTCTCTTTATGAAAACGGCTTTAAAATGCAGTTTTCAATTCATCATAAGAGGAACAATGAGATACACCATATTGCATAGCCAAATCATTGCCTTACCATTAAAACTTGCTGCAAACTTCTCTTTTTTGGTGAGGTCCAGGAGTTGCCCAAATCCGCTTGCAGCCACCTTGTTTCAAATTGTCCAACATGATTGTCTGGATCTTGTCCTTTCTTGTCGGTGAATTTGGCTGACTTCATCAAAGGATTTTGCATTCTTGGCTGTTGTTTTGTTGTCTTTGAGTTGGAGCTTGTACTTTCTTTTTTGGAGGTGGAGGTAGTAGAGTGAAGTCATGTTTCCTTTGACCTGAACAAATAAGCGTGCTGCAAAATTTGTTGCAATACTCCTCTTGATTAATTCTTCAATAGGTGATTGCACCATCAATTTGCTAAGTTTAATTTGAACCTCACTTATTTTTATGTCATGCACAGAATTATCAGAAGAACTTGTTCCACTTGGTATGTAATCTGGATTGTGGAAAATGTCATCTTGATCATCTGTTTGTGTGCCTGCTTCCAGTCTAGCATGGTTTCTTGTAAAATAGGCATAGCAAATTTGGCGAGGTGTTTTCTCCTGAAAGTTATCTGACATGAACCAAGGTACTCACCATGTAAGAGAGAAATAAATGTTCTGATCCATACCATCTACAATAATGCACATGTACTCATTTGGATGAGAAATAGCTTGCTCCTTCGAAAATGCATATTTTAGTCTAGAATGCTGAACCAATCCATGATGAAATTCTGTTTTTTTTTTTGTATGATTCTCTTTGTTCTAGAGACATTGCACTCTCAAGTGCTTGCTTCAGATCATCACAATCAGTGCAATTTGACATTTTTTGCATTTTTGGGATTTGAACATGTACAAAGCTCTTCTTCCAAAGAGTATACAAATTGTGAAAAGATGTCACAGCATGCCCTCTTTTCCTCTGTGTTTCTCCAATAGACTTAAACACTTCTTTTTTTGTCAAACCTATCAGAAGATGCATTTCAGATAGATGGGGTTGAGGTAAAGCATTTTCATGAATGTAGTCTTTTAAAATTGCTGTTGTCGAGACTGTTGAGGCTCTTGTTTTGGGCCTTCCTGTGTTTCCATGAATGTTAAAATTTACTCCATAGTTTTCTTTGTTTGCCAAATCCCAGTATGTGCCATGTGATAATCCTATTGTAATGCGATATGCATTATTGCAAATACTTTTTCCATTTATACGAGGCTTTATCTGTTGTTTGAAATTTGGCTTTTTCATATCATTTACCAAAAAGCAAGAGAGCCTCATGAGTAGGTATTCATTTCTTTTGCTCCCTCTTCTTTGCCACACCTGTTCTCTACATCCCTTGATGTCAAATAAGTTAATGGAATGCATACAACTTTACTTGTAACATGTAGATTGCATTGCTTTTAGCATAGCATCTTCATTCAATACTCTTATTCTCTTTGGTTGCTTTTCTACATCTGACTGGAATCACTTTCTTTTCATGCATATGTATGTCTCTTTCTTCTATACATTTGTACACTTCTCCTTATCAAATTTATTTCACTTTATTTTCATGGGATGTTGCATCCTTCATCTTGCTACCATCAAAGTCAAATACCGAATAGTCTTTTGTTGGTTTCTTTTGTACATCCAAGTTTTTGGAAATTCTACACTTCTCCCCATTGAATTTATTTATCACCATGTTTTCATGGGATGTTGCATCATTTATCTTATCATTGTCAAAGTCAAATACCTAATAGTCCTTTGTTGATTTCATTCTTCCCCTTGAAGTAATCTTTGGACCATTTGAGTCAATATCCATCTCATCCATGTTTGATAAGCCAACACTTTTGACCTCTTTGTGCTCCTTGACAAAGTGTATGAATTCATCCACTCCAAATGAGACATCACTTTTGAAACCTTTTGCTTTATTGGTACCAATGAACTCATCCACTCCCGACAAGATATCACTTCTATAGTTAAGTGCATTAAAATCATCCAAGTTTGAGGAGACAACACAAATGATATCTTTATCTTTCTTGACATGCTTGAATTCATCGAAGACATCACTTTTGTAGTCTTTTGCCTTCACAGTACCATAGAACTCACTGATGATATCTTTATCTTTCTCGATGTGAGTGAATTCATCAACTCCTGATAAGACATCGCTTCTAAAGTCTTTTGCCTTCACAGTACCACTGAACTCATCTACTCCTGATAAGATGTCACTTCTATAGAGGATTGCATTGAAATCATATAATTCTGAAGAGACAACACTTTTGATGCCTTTGCCTTTCTTAATATGCAAGAATTCATCCAATCATTGCTTCTAAATTCTTTATCTTTCTTTGTATCAATGAGCTCATCCACTCCTAATAAGATGTCACTTCTGTACTTGAGTTCATTGAAATCATCCATGTTTGAAGGTAGAAAGCTTGGATTGTAGGCATATTCTTTAAGTCCTTTGAAATTGGAGTATACTCTATCTTTGTCATTGAAAACCACATGTCCCTTTTTAATCTTCAAAAATTGCATGCTCCATCTCAAATCTTTTCCTTCCTCATAATAGGGACCATCCAATGACATTGTTTTATCATCCATACCATCATTAGTAACTTTCACAATCCTCATCTTTGCAAATGACCATTGATCCCAATGTTCAAACCCTAAAACTTGACCTTCTGCCATGTTCTTATTTACAAATGATATCATTTGCAAAATATCAACCACACTGAAATCCAAGGAATTTCACTTTGTATTCCCGATGATATGTGTTGGGATAAGTCTCATCTCTATCCCATGCAATAAATGATTTATTGAAAACATTATAAGGCATAACAACTCCAAGTACTTCCATATCTCCACACTTATGCTTTAGCTCAACATGTGCACTAAGAATCTTTGATACAATAACTGCAACCTTATCTTCGCCAAGTCTTTGAAAGTGACAAAGAGAATTTGGATCACTTTCATGGATTGTAGCAAATGCAACTACTTCTCTTTGGCAACATAATATCACCTCCATCCCAGGAATGAAATCTTTTGCCATCTTCCTGTGGAGCAATCATAGAAAATATTAGTCTCTTTTCAGTATTTTTCCCATTAGTTGTAACTTTTTATTAAATTAATCTCTTTTATTTTGCTTTTACTTTATTTTATTAAATTTTGATGGTGATACAAGGATACAAGCATTTAGCTAATAGAATCTCTAATTTAAAGTTCTGATTTTATGGTTTAGAATTATAAAAGATAGTATAAATAATTTAGTATTGAGTTGCATGCAATGTGGTGTGCCCATCCAATAAGTACTTCTTCAGATAACGCACCTAGGAGCGCACTTCTTGATGAATGTGCATCACACTGAGGCAAAAATGGTGTTTAATGCAAGAATCGACCATGCAAAGCATATCAGATGGGCACCATACTTTGCACGTGCCTCAACCTAGGTGGTATATACTCACATGCAAAGTGGTTAACCCATCCCATAAGTACTTGTTTAGATAACACACTTGGGAGCATGTTTTTTTACGGTTGTGCATAACACTAAGGGAAAAACGGTGTATAATGCGTGATCAACCATGCATAGCATATTTGATGGCCACAATACTCTGCACGCACCTCAACCTAGGTGGTATTGAGTTGCATGCAATGTGTTTCGCCCATCACATAAGTACTTGTTGGAATAACATACTTAAGAGAGTGTTTTTTTAAGGATGTGAATCACACTAAGCCAAAAATGGTGTTTAATGCATAATCGACAATGCAAAGCCTATCCGATGGGCACAATAAATTTCACGCACCTCAACCTAGGTGGTATTGAGTTGCATGCAATATGTTGCCCATCCGATAAGTACTTGTTGGAATAACAAGCTTAGGAGCGTGTTTTTTATGGATGTGAATCACACTGAGCTAAAAACAGTGTTTAATGCTTAATCGACAATGCAAAGCCTATCCGATGGGCATAATACTTTGCACATGCCTCAACCTAGGTAATATTTACTTGCATGCAAAGTGACGCGCCAATCCCATAAGTTCTAATCTAACTACTCAATGAAAACAAAACACTTTTTGAAAGCCAAAATGCAAAATTTCAGAAAGGGCGCATAACACACCTGGGAGCAAGTTTTTTTTAAGTTGTGCATAACACTAGGGGGAAAACGAAGCATAATGCATGATCAAGAATGCAAAGCATATTTGATGGGCACAATACTTTTCATGCACCTCAAACTAGGTGGTATTGAGTTACATGCAATGTGGCGTACCAATCCAATAAGTACTTGTTGGAATAACACACCTAGGATAGTCTTTTTTTATGCTTGTGTGTGACACTAAGGCAAAAACAGAGTTTAATGCTTGGTTGACCATGCAAATCATATTTGATGGACAAAATAATTTGCAAAGAATCTATTCAGGTGGTATTGACCTGCATGCAAAGTGGCACACCCATCCCATAAGTACTTGTTCGGATAACACACCTGGGAGTGCATTTTTTGGTGGTGGTGCATAACACTAGGAGGAAAACGATGTATAATGCGTGATAGACCATGCAAATCATATCATATGGACACAATACTTTGCATGCATCTCAACCTAGATGGTATTGACTTGGGTGCCAAGTGATGCATCCGTCTAATAGTACTTGTAAGGATAACACACCTAGGAGCATGTTTTTGACGGATGTGCATCACAGTGAGGCAAAAATGATGTTTAATGGGGGAATCGAACATGCAAAGCATATCAAATGGGCATAATACTTTCCATGTGTCTCAAACTATGTGGTATTTACTTGCATGCAAAGTGACTAAGCCATCCCATAAGTACTTGTTCAGATAACACACCTGGTTTTTTAACGGTTGTGCATAACACTAGCAGAAAAATAGTATATAATGCATGATCAAGCATGCAAAGCATATCCGATGGGCACAATACTTTGCACGCACCTCAACATAGATGGTATTGAGTTTCATGCAATGTGGTGCACCAATCCGAGTACTGGTTGGAATAACACACCTAGGATAATATTTTTTGATGCTTGTGCATGATACTAAGGCACTAAGGATAATATTTTTTGATGCTTGGTCGGCCATACATATCATATCTGATGGCCTCGATACTCTTACTCCTGTACTATTGTTGGTAAGAGATCTTGGGAAAGAGAATGTCGTGCGACAGAATGTCGTGCATTTTCAGTGGGAAAAGGATGAAAGAATGTTTAAGAGAATGTCGGGTTTTTTGTTTAGGAGAATGTTGGATCTTTTGTTTGTAATTTAAATTCAAATCCTCCTGCACTTTTAGTTTATATTTCAAATTTGAATCTCCTCATCAAATTTTATCCTATAACTCTCTCGAAATTTGAATCTCCTAATTTTTATTCTTACTTTCCTCACCTCTTCTTTTCCTAATCTCCTCCTCCCCTAATTCATCATCAACACCGATGATCCCAATAGGTAGAAATTTTACTCTCTCCTCCTCTTTCTTCCCACCCCTTAATCTCTCCAAACTTCCATCTTCCTTTCACCCTTTATTCTGTCCAAACTTTCGCCGCTTCGTCTGAATATTCATCGCAATGCGTTGCGATGGAAGAGAAGGGATGGAACAACAAAAAAAGGAGAGGAATGGGTGTCGAAAGTGAGAGTCAGAGGGCATGGGAAGTGGGCGTCGGAGTGGGCGATGGGATGGGGAAGATTCACCCCTCCCCTTATTCCCTAGTGACCACGGCCACCAAGGAATAAGGGGAGGGGTAGTGACCCCTCCCTTATTACCCCTCCCCCTTATGCCCTAGCGCCCATGGTGGCCAAGGAATAAGGGGGAGGGGGTAGTGACCCCCCCTTATTCCTTGGTGGTTGCGGCCGTCACGGAATCAGGGGGAGGGGTAGTGAACCCCCCCCCTTATTCCTTGGAATAAGGGGGAGGGGGTTATAAGGGAGGGGTAGGAGATTAGGGTTAGTGAAGGGGAAGGGGGTTAGGCTAGTAGGGAATAAGGGGTTATAAGTAAAGGGTTAGTTAAGGGGAAGGGGGTTATAAGGGAGGGGGTTAGTTAAGGGGAGGGCTTATCGGGAAGGGGGGTTAGTAAATTAATTCGTTAAGGGAAGGGGATTAGTAAATTAATTAGTTAATTAATAAAGGAAGGGTTATAGGAGAGGGGTTAGTAAATTAATTAATTAGTTATTAGTTGATTAGTTAATCTAGCATAAAGTGGAGAGGGAGGTCTACCATTTCATAATTTTAATTTCATTAGTTTGGATATCATTTTTTATTTAAATCAAAATTAATGAATTTAATATTTTTTTTTATATTTTTAAATTTGAGTTTAGCTTAGATAATGTATTTATGTTTTTAATTCATTTTACATTAAATGTATATTTAATTTAGTTAAAAATGTTTAGATATATATATATATATAAGAGGAAAAAAATGTAGGATTTTTTTTATGTTTATCATTTTGTTATTTTATTTTTATTTATTTTACCTTGGTTTATAATTTATGTGTTTACATACTCTCTATTTCATGTGTTTGTAATTTTTATTTAATCTTTAATTTTTAATTCATTTTACATTAAATGTATATTTAATTTAATTTAAAATATTTTGCTAAATTAATTATACTTTAATTATATGTGAAAAGAATCAAACATTATATATATATATATATACATAAAAAAATCCTTCATTTTTTCTCTTATATATATATATATATACATATATATTCATATATATATATATGAACATATATATATGTTCATATATATATATATGAATATATATGTATATATATATATATATAAGAGAAAAAATGAAGGATTTTTTTATGTCTATCATTTCATCATTTTATTTTTATTTATTTTCTCTTAGTTTATAATTAATGTGTTTACATACTCTCTATTTCATGAGTTTGTAATTTTTATTTAATCTTTAATTTTTAATTCATTTTACATTAAATGTATAAATATAGTATATTTAATTTAGTTTAAAATATTTTGCTAAATTAAATATACTTTAATTATATGTGAAAAGAATTAAAAATTGTTAATAACTCTTGTCTTGCAAGTAACCTATTAAAATGAATATGAAAAAGAAATTATTTCTTGCATTCTTTGATTCGACGGTTGGTATAGCATAGATTAGCATAGATTAGTTTATCCATAGAGGAGAGAACTCCAAAACAACCATCAAAGCCATGCTCAAAAATTCCTGACTAGTTCCTAATCAGTGTCAGTCCTACATTCACATGCAGTTTCAGACTCATAACACAACCCTATGAGCAATGTTATAGATTCAGATGACAAATGACACATAAGAGTCAGAGTTTCAGTGGGCAGAGTTTCAGTGGACACAATGTAATTGTTAATGATGGATTATATTTTTATGCTCATCTCATTGTAAAGCCTTATTGGCTATTATTTTTTAATTTATGTACATATATTAAGCCTTGTAAAGCCTTTGGGGCTATTTTTGATCATCCATTCAAAGGTTTTGTTAAAATGGACACACTCTTAATTGTATCAGTCGACACATTACAGCTTGGGCACGTTACAGTATGATGGGCAAAATGCATTGTCTTTTAGCTTGGGCACATTACAATATTATGGGCAAAATGCATTGTCTTTCAACTTGGACACATTACTGTATGATGGGCAAAATGCATCTTGGGCACATTACAGTATGATGGGCAAAATATATTTTCTTTCAGTTTGTACTTTAATGCTTTAGTGGCTATTTTATTGAAGCCTTGTTTCTAAAGTCTTGTGAATTATTTTTCATGTAGGGTTTTCTACTATTATGGAGCACTCTCAAGAGATTAGAGCTTTTGTCTCTAGCACCATCTTGGAGGGCGTTGGCTTGATTTCTGATGCCCACCATCTCAAGCCGAAGATCATTTAGGGCCTTGGCTAGGTCATTGACTCCAGGTTCTGTTGCAGGGGGGGCCTCTTTAGTTGGAGGGGCCACGGGAGTAGAGAGGAGGGGAGCTTGTGGGCGAGGCTGGGGAAATCTTCGAGGCGGAGGATGAGGATATCCACCTTGTTGAGGGTAAGCATCTAAGGGAGGACCATACATTTGAGGTGGAGGCGGTGGATACATCCCTAATGAGGGGTGGGGTAATGCCCCTGAGTTAGACCCCCCAAGTTGTTGTTGCAGGAATTGAGGGGGATGCAGAGGGACAATCGTCTTCTTTGAAGCGGGGTCAGACTGAACTTTATCAAACTTTTGAGCAATCTCATGTGCTAGCACCATAGTTTCTGGATTCTCCCATTTAAGCTTGAGGCGGAATTCATCACTCGCTCCTGCTACAAGGTAGCCCAGCACATGCTGAGTCATTCCAATGGCATTGTCCTCCTGTGTGGCAATCAAACGATCCAGGAGCACGGCCGCTCGATCCACATATTGACGTGCCGTCTCACCTTCTGACTGCTTCAAATTTGCCACCTGCAGGTACACATTCTCCGGCTCCTCTTCTTTGCCGAAATACTCAATCATTGCTGCTGTCAACCTTGGCCAGCTTTGGCGAACATCTTCGGCTTGCTTCTCATACCACACTTGAGCCAAACCTTCTAGAAATGTGGGAAGAACCAATAGCCATCTGTCTTCAGTAAGAAAGTTGAGAGAAACACAACGGCGCTTGAAAGCCACAAGATACTCATTTGGATTTTCTTCTACCCGTCCACAAAACACGGGAATGTCAGCCATGCTTGGAAGATGGAAAAGAGGGGCTTATCTATGGACGAACAATAGTAAGAGGAAGCTTGAACTGAAAATCGGGTGAAGATACATCCAAAAAGCACATATAGGCAAGGTAGGGTGTGACTGGTGTAGTGTGAAATATTACATGAGAAGAATCTTCAGCATAGAATAGCACATAGACAATCTTAAAAGGACCAACCCTCATGATATCACATTGATCATTACACGCGAGGGTTAGAGGCGCGGCGTTGCATGAGGTTGTTCATCAAGGCAAACAAGAATGCCATGACAAATGTTAACAGTTGGAGAGCTTGCACATCACCTTTAGCTTCTTCCAGTTCTTGTAGTCGCCATGCTATTTCTTCAAGGGGTGTGCGGTCTGGCATCCTTCTTTTGAGCAATGTCCTTGAGAACCCTTTTGATGATCTTCCGAAGTTGGTGAACTCGTATCAAGTACGCCCAACACTTAGTTTCATGATGACCACAACCTTTGCATTCCTTACAAACGATCACCCTCCTTCGTGGCTTGCGGCTTTGTTGGGGTGGCGCTTCCACTCGCATCATGCGTGATTGAAATACAAGCTTCACGTGCCAAGAAATCAGCAACAAGATTTCGAGCTCGAGGGATATGCTGAATTTTTACCTCTTCAAATTGGTTGCAAAGTTCCAAGGCTTGTTGATGTCGTGGAACCAAGCCTTTGCTCCACACCTTCCACCTTCCACTAACTTGTCCACACACTAGTTGAGAATCTCCTTGCACCTCCAATTGCTTGGCATGATGTTCTTGTGCCTTTTGTAGCCCAAAAATGAGCGCCGAGTACTCAGCTTGATTGCAAGTACTTGCGGGTGAAGACTTGCTATAACAATACTCCTCACCACGCGGTGAAGTGAGCTTCACACCCACGCCAGCCGCCTTGGTCGAAGGTTTGTAAGCTCCATCAAATTGAAGAATCCAAGATGTCATCACACTAGGACTAGAATCTGGACATCCCAAGTTTCTCGGTAGTCCAAGATAGGTAGGAGGAGAGGGTGGGGAGAATTCAACACTTGAGCCAAACGTTCAGCACCAAATAAACTTGCAATCCTTTGTTGATAGTTTATCTTAAGACCAAAAAGAATTACAATTTGAAGCTCGAAATGAGGCACAAAAGACTAATTAGGTACAAATGGATTCCTTGGTCGAAACATTACCAACCATAGCCGAGGCCTAGAAACCTTTGTAATGAGATTGTGAATAAACCATTCAGGACGAGCTTTCCACAGGAATCAACAGGCAGATGCGCCAAATCTCCCCCCAAGCTTGGGGAGCATCCCACCCTTCGATGAAGGACACCGTTTTAATTACCTCTGAAGCAGTGAGTAGTTCGATCACCGCACAATGAGTAGAAGTAAAGTCAAAATCCTCCCAGCGTATCAGTAGTTCTTCACCATGAATCATCCACGGTGTATCATTCCACCCATCATCTCCTTCAATAATGCACTGGACAATCAGCCGTTGAAGGTCGACATGAAGATCAAGGAAGACATCTCGTGCATTGGTAGCCGTAAGGTGCGGAGGAACAGGCACCAATTCCTTAAACGCATCGAGAAGTGACATAAATGTCCACCCTTCTCCTGAGGCGTGCATTCGTGAAGTGAGCTTGGAGAAGTTATGAATCAGCGATCTAGCAAGAGATGTGGATAGAGCACATAAAATGAAGTATTTTCACTTTTTACAGCAAGAGCAAACTCCTTACGGTTAGAGAGTTACAGCTCCCGCGATTTCAATATATGAACAAAAATTATTACATTTTTACCACTTCCAACTTGTTGGCCCAATGATAAGACTTTCTTTTGTGAAGGGGGAGGTCTTGGGTTCCAATCCTACTCTTTAATAAAAAGAGAGGAGAGGAGAGGAGAAGGAGAAGAGAAAGAGAAAGAGAAGGACAAGAAGAAGAGAAGAGATAGGGGGGGCGCGGGATCTGTTGTTACTCTTTTGCAGGGGCTCAAAAAACAGTCCGCGACCAGAGCAATCCAGAGAACTGTCGCGCAGAAAACTGTCCGCAACCAGAAGTCATAGCAGTCCAGAGAACTGTCGCGCAGGTGAGCGCAGAAAACTATCCGCAACCAGAAGTCGCAGCAATCCAGAGAACTGGAGCGCAGAAAACTGTCCGCAACCAGAAGTCGCAACAGTCCAGAGAACTGTCGTGCAAGAGACGCACGAATCGAATGCACGTGCAGTAGCTTAGAAAGAGGACAGATGGTATAGTTTTGTTGATGTAACCCGTACGAATAGAAGATTCGCCACCAGCCGTGGAGATTCGGATCCCAGCAGCCACACCAAAACTTTTAGCCAAAAAAGTAATCAAGACCAGAAGCTAGAGGCTAAGTATGGCGACGCTCAAAGGCCATAGAGAAAAGGAGATCATGAGGGCGAAGGGATGTCATAGGGGTGAAAAGGAATTAGAAGTGGAGGGAAGGAAAAGGGAGACTATGACACAAGGGGAAAGGGAGAGGGGGAAGAGAAGCATGTATATGATAGGAGGAGGAATGTGGAGATGTAGACATCAAGGGAAGAGAACCATACTTTATTTGAAAGAAGGGATGAGAGGGAAATATCAAAATACTAGCTAGGTGGCTTTACAAGAATGAGCGTGTCTCATCAAGGAATAGCCCCTTCCTTTTATAGCCAAAAGAGGGGGTCTCTCCACATTAATGTATCCTCCCACATGCATGGTGTGTGTCGAAAAGTCTCCCATGTGGGCTAGGTGGTTACGCACTCTCAATTGTGTGCGACAACCCTTTGCCTCAATTTTCCACATAAATCAAGCCCCATATCTCAAGTCTATGATACTCCCTTGGTCTCTTTCCAATTTTATAATATGTTCAAACCTCTAGGAGGACAAGTGGAGGGTTGGCACAAGGAATCTTGCCACCTCATCCTACTTTCCCCATTATTTAACTAGCTCTCTTGGTCCTTCTATACCTCCCCCACATGGGCCTATCTCATATGGAGGGTATAACTCAATATAATATCCATCTCCACCTATTTTATATTGCTTCTCCCATGGACTTTGAGCCATATCTCACTAAATGCAGCCAAGGTGGAGGGGTGGCACATGGAGGAGCCATGCCACCTTGCATTTTATAATATTACTATTATGGATTATGTACAACACACCATATGGGTCCTCTTACATGGAAGGGTGGCACATGGTCATGCCCTGCCACCTCAACCTTGGGCCCTATGCACACCATATTTTATTATACTATTGCCACATATACAAACACACATACATATTAATGCCTTTTTCCTTAGACAATTTTATCCATAACAGCACTCACAACAATAGGTGCATGTGAGGCTGTATGGCTCAGAAGACTATTGTTGGAAATAGATTACTTTGATGAATCAAAGGCAAAAACAATATACTGTGATAATTAATAAGCACTAGTCAAGAATACAATATATTACTCCAAGACAAAGCACATTGATGTCTGAGAGCACTTAATCAGAGAAAGAGTGCTACTTGGTGACGTCACATTGCAATATTGTGACAACATAGATAATGTTGCAGACATCTTTACCAAACCACTTGGGAAAAAGATTTTTGAGAAACAATGACAAGCTCTTGGTTTGACACAGAGAAAGGGCATTCCCATTAAAGGGGTGTGATAGAATGTAATGCTCAGCCCTTCTTCAATTCCCTAGAATCATCACGTTGAGGGAAGGCCCACTTCATGATATTGATCTTAAGGGAAGGTGTTGAGGATCCATCTCAACATCATGTGTTATCGTATGTGCATAGCACTAACACATAGAGTGCTAAAAAGGAAAGGGTTGAAAACCCTAACCCTAACCCTAAAGGATTTTGTATATATTCTTTATTTCAACTAAATCTAGTGTACAATTAGTCATTTGTGGTGTGCTCTCTAGCTGTGCCCTCTCTTCTCATCTCCACTCTTCTCCTCTCCTCTCTCCATATTTTCCTAGTTCATGATGTTGATCTTGAGGGAAGGTGTTGAGGATCCATCTCAACATAATGTGTTATCATATGTGCATAGCACTAACACATAGAGTGCTAAAAAGGAAAGGGTTGGTACAGTTAGTCATTTGTGTTGTGCTCTCTAACTACTCCCTCACTCCTCATCTCCACTCTTCTCCTCTCCTCTCTCCGTATTTGTTTAGTCCTTCCATGACAGCTAAGCAAAGTTCAAAAGACAATTTGATGCTAAGATTCTAATGAGAATGTCATTGGAAAAATCTTTTATTGGATGCAGAGGGGAGACGTGAGAGGTGCAATTCCTCTTCTGTCGAACTTGACGATCTACCTTCATGACAAAAATGACAACGCTAGATATACAGAAAGAGTGCTATGAGGGAAGCTAGAGGCAAAGAATAGATTGGAATGAAGGGGATCATAAGCTCAAAGGGACTAACAGAAGTGTGAAAATGATGGTGGTGAAGAGCACAAAGATGGCTATTGATGAAGATGTACCAAGAATATGACCTGTAGGTCCCAAATCCTTCGTGTCAAAGTCCTCATGCAACTTGGCCTTCAATGCATCAAGCTCATAAGTGTTCTTGCTAGCCAATAGCATATCATCCACATAAAGTGCCAGGAGTATCAAGCTATTATTCTTAGCCCTTTTAGTGTAGAGGTAGTGTGATCAATCTCACTTCTTCCAAACCCGAGGACCGAACGAAAGCATCAAACTTCTGATACCATTCTCTAGGTGCTTGCTTAAGGCCATAGAGACTCTTTTTCACCTTGCAAACCAAATTCTCTTTGTCCTTTTCTTCACAGCCTTCCAGCTGTACCATGTAAATTTCCTCATGCAAATCCCCATGCAAGAAAGCTGTCGACATCCATCTGCATAAGCTCCATATCCTCTGCTGCCACAAGCCCAAGTACGCATCTAAGTGTGGTCATCTTCACAAACAAAGAGAAGATCTCATCAAAGAACACACCCTTCTCTTGCTTGAACCCTTTAGCAACACCAAACGAGCCTTGTATTTAGGCACATCATCACCAGTCTAGACACTCTAGCCGATCTTATCAAGGGCATTTCGACTTACTGTCTCGCCTGCATATTAGCCACATTTGGCTCATCATTTCCACCAATAGTGAAGGGGCAAATTGATGTGTGTGTGTATGCCTATGGGCTTGGAGTCCTATGCAAGGAGCATGTGAGTGTAGATGTGCTAGAAGGTTCTAGTGACTCATCAATTAGGTGTGTCAAGTTGGTGTGATGAGTGAGTGATCATAGGAGGTGATTGATTGAGATAATCATGGAGATGATTGTGGATCTGGGATCTACCTACATGGAGGCAGTTGCCTATATATGTAACCACTCTTGGAATAAAGCTTAACATTGTGTGCCTCATTGCTTCCTCATGAATTCACACGTGGTATCAAAGCTTGGTTAGAATCCGAGTGCCTAGAATGAGATTACTAGTAGATTCTAACTAGATTCTATCTTCTTCTCAAATGCCTCCTCTCTCTCCATCTTCTACCTTGAGCTTGGGAAGCTTTGTTCTCTCCATCCATGCAATGCTTTGAGAAACCCCTTCAAGTAAACCTTCCTCACTCCTGGGCAACCTATCTGATTGGTGGGATTGAAGAGATTCGTTGCCATGTCTGTGCACTACCTCTTTGTCTGTTCCATGCCATTTTTGCAATGCTGCTCATCTCAGTCACTTATCTTGCAATTCCTCTGAGCCAAGCCTTCTCCACTACTAGAGATACTTACTGAAGAGATTTGGAGTGTTTTGGTCTAGAGCTGAGGGAGTACTAAGCAGAAAACTAGTTTGACTTTTGAGAAGACAGAGTTTCCTCAAGTAAAGAAGATGATGTTGCCTCGGGAGTTATAATGCTCCATTTCAGCTATGGTTTGTTCTGAGCCTTCCTTGCATATACATCTATGATTACACAACAAAATCCCCTATCTTGGTGATGCTTGGAGTGAGGTATCAAGCCTCAAAAGTTACCATGTCCTCTACAAGCATTTCTAGTGTATTTTTTGGAATTTTTTATGCTACACTAAATGGTTGAGAAGAAAACATTCAGTTTAGAAATTGTTCTTCCAAGTTTCAATTCAAAGTGTGCCCTTTCAGTTCAGAGAATGTTCTTCCAATTTCAGTTGGTGTTAATCTCTTGACAACATGCCAACTTCAAGTTCTAAAAGCTCTTCAAATGTCAAAAAGACTACAAAGACAAAGTACAAGGTGAAGAAGGCTCCAGTTAAGAGGTTGTGGGAGAAGCCAACTGATTATGAATATGCCAAACAATTAAGATTTTTAGAATTCTTATCTTGCAATTTGCATCTATATGGTAAAGGTGATTTTTTTGTTTAGAAAGATTGATCTTTTGTAAAGGGATTAGACACTGCCATTAATTGAAAACTGAAGTTTATTCTCATGAAAAAGGGAATATGGAAGGTAGCAAATGGAAAAGAAACTAAACCTACAACTAGAGAAGGAGAAGCTTCATGGCTTCCAAAAGATGAAAAAGCACTTGCTATAATTTCTCTTGGTTTGAGTGATTCCTTTATTCATTACATTGATGGATGTGATACTGCTCGTGCTGCATGAACTCATCTTGAGCATGTGTTTGGAGCATAGGGAAGATGTTCTAAGTTCCTAGCCCCTCCTTGCCTCGCCCTCTCCCGCCCCTACCCCTCCGCCCTCACCTTCCCTCACCCGCCGCTGCCACCGTGCCCCCCCTCGCCACACCCGCCCCACCCCTGCCTCACCCCTTCCGTCCTCACCCCCCCCTCGCACCTCCGTCTCTCCCCCCCCTCACCGCAGCCCCCCCGCCCTCACCCCTCACTCCCCGCCTCACCCCCGCCTCGCTCCGCCCCCCCTCGCCACGCTCCACCCCCGCCCCCGCTACCACTCCGCTCACCCCCGCCCCGCTACCCCTTCCGCTCCACCCCACTACCCCTTCGCTCCACCCCGCCCCCTCTACCGCTCCACTCACCCCCTGCCTCCCATTCCGCCCCCTCACCCCTCACCTTTCGCCCCCGCCCCCTCTCGCCTCTCCGCCCCTCCGCTCCACCCCCGCCTTCCCCTCCCACCTTCACCCCCGCCCCCCCGCCCATTCGCTCCACCCCGCCCCTCCGTCCCACCCTTCCCCTCGCCCCCCGTCTGTCCTCTCGCCCCACTCCGCCTCTCCCCTGCCCCCGCTTCTGCTCCCGCCTCCCCACCTCACCCATTCCTCGCCTCCACTCCTCCACCCCGCGCCACCTCCGTTCCTGCCACACCCAGGCTCCACCCTTCCGCTTCTACCCCCCCTTTTTTGGGTGGCAACCTCTTCCTCATCGGAAGCCTCGCAGTTTGTCTTGGCGGTATGGCGGCTCCCTGCCCGGAACCAGAGGCCCAGATGGTCCCTCCCTCTCCAGATGCCTACCGCGTCATCCTGACAGAGCAACAATCATCTCGGGTTCAGGAGGTTGCCAATGACTTTGCCCTTACCTCCGTCTATGGCAGAGTCATTGGACATTCCCCCTCCAAATCAGCCATCAGGGACTGGCTCCAGTCCACTCTCATGCTAGAGGACGGCCATATTGAGGAGGTGGCCCTTATGGGAAGGGGCATCTTCTGGCTTAAACTCTCCAATGCGAAAGCTGCGAGCAACCTGATTGCGGGCTCCCCCACGTCAGTGGACGGAAAGATTATCATGATAGTCCTGTGGTACCGTGGATTCAGCGCAGCAGATTTTGATGCTCGGTTTCGTATACCTCGCCATCCAGTGACGCTAGTTTTTCCTGGTCTTGCTGCTGAGCTGCGGCCGATTGTTAGGGACTCGGGCTCCCACTTTGGCTGGGTTATGCACGATACTTTCGCCGATGCGGTGACTACGGCAGGAGCCCCCCGAGTCCGCGTGGCTGTGGCGGATCCTGCGACTCTCTCGGCAGTGATCGAGATCGTGACAGGTGCCGACAGCATCACCCAGAGCATGGTAGTCACCGGACAGCCAGGACAGTGTCTGAGGTGTCATGGCTTTGGGCACCTGGCGGCTATTTGCCCACGCTTCGCCAGCTCTTCTCGGCCTCCCCCGCCCCCCCCTCTCCGCCCCCTCCCCCCCCTCCGGACAGCCACGCCAGGAGGAGCAAAGGCAGCCGCGGAGCCCGGACCAGAGATAGCTGGTGGTTGGACTGAGGTTAGAAGGAAAAGAGGAAAGAACAAGAAGATTTCTGATAAAGGCAAGGAGGAAGAGGTTACCCAACCTGCAGCTGCACCTCAGAGACCCGACAGGCAACCGCCCCAGGGACATGGGAGAGCATCTTCTTCGACGGTAGCCCGCCCTCCACAGCCTCAAGTCCCCCTCTCTTCCTCTCCCCAGCCTCTTCCCACTCAGCCCCAGCCCATCCCCCTGCACCCCATATCTCCCGACCCGCAGCCTCGGCCCCCTCCTCGTCCTCCTCAGTCTTCTCCCCCTCCTTCTCAGCCCCAGCTCTAGATGCAGCCCCATCCCTCCCCCCCCTCGGCCTCTTTTAGCTCTCCCACAGAGCTAGCTACACCGACGGTTCCTCAGCCGAGGGCAGCCCCCGCTCCCCCTCCTCCTCCTCCTCCGCTAGCCGCCCCTGAGGAGTCTGAAATGCCTATTCCCCAGCCTCTTCCCCCTCCCCCTCCGCTGGCAGGACACCCTGAGTCTACACCACCACCGGAGCAGGCTTCTCCGTCCGCTAGCCCCTCAGTGGCAGACTCTGACGGGCCTCAACTTCAGGAGAGAGAGCTCCCCCGCGACTTTTACAGATCTGGCCCCTGGGACTACTTGGATGTGGCCGACCTCGGGACCTTCCCTGCTTGCCTCGACATCAGCATCTTCCTGCTCCGCAAAGGGGCGGATGGGAAGATAGCCGCCTTGGCCCCTAGGGATAACCCTAGCTTTGCTTTCACGTTCCTTAGCGACGGCACCGAGACTTGGATAGACAACTCGGTCTGGGAGGCTCTCAGGGAGCAGACGCATGCTCAGGTTTGCTCATGGATAGGCCCGTCCGGTGGGCATCTTCTTGAGACTCAGTGGTCCGAGGGTGACATGTGCCTGCGGTGGCGTTGCGCCGCCAAACGCTTCAGACTGATTGTGATCCTCAGGCCCCCCTGTCTTGGCCCCTCCCCCAAGATGTCAGAGCTTGGACTCCTCAGAAACTCCGCGCCTTCTACGGGATGTCCACCTCAGAGATCTCGAGCTGGCTCGAGAAAGCTTTCATTCATGGTACCAAAGGCCTCTCGCCTTTGCTGAAGGTGTTGAAGGACGGGCAGGACGACCCCGCTTCCCCCTCCAAACCTTCCCATAAGCGCCAGCGCCTCCACTCCGAAATGTCAGCTTCTTCTTCGACTTCGACCACGAGCAGACAGTTGTTCGCAGCCTCCCAGTCCTCACCATGAGCCTACACCTCGTATCCTGGAATGTGAACGGGTTTCACTCTTCTGGCACCCGTGGTCCTAGGAAGCTCATTTTGAGACAAGAACTTTAGCCAGCAGTGATTGGTCGTTTGGATGTACCTGCTCCAGGAGCACAAGCTTTCGACGGCTCACTCCCGTAGATGCAGGAAGATTCTCCCTGGTCACTCTCACACTTATTGGGAGCCCTCGATCGGCGCACTGGGGAGGAGTGGTGGTGTCTGTACTTCCGTGGGAGAGCAGCTAGCCCAGGGAGTTTTCGGTCATGGCACGTTGATACCAGGTCGTGCCCTTTGGGTAGGCCTGGAACTGGAGGGCTCTAGAGTTGGAATCCTCAACATTTATGCTCCCACAGATCTCCGTTGTAGAGCCACCTTCTGGAGGACACTTACAGGGATTCTCCCAAATATGGATTTCTGGATTGTTGGAGGTGACTTCAACAATCTGGAGACCTTGGAGGACTAGCAGGGCAGAGGACCGGAGTTTACAGGTATGTCTCAGGCAGAGCAGTCCGCTTGGGACTCTTTTATCTTTGCGACAGGAGGAAGGGACTACTGGCAGTATTTGCAGTCTTTGGGACAGAGACTGGGGCGAGTGCACGGATTTGGTTGATTCGGTGGCGCAAGCTTTGCAGGAGTCCAGCCAGATCTGCCAGCTCACAGCCCTACAGGTTCGACAGGATCCAGCCAGATCTGCCAGCTCGCAGCCCTACAGGTTCGACAGGAGTGGTGGGGTAGAGAGAGAGCTCTTCGGAGAGACCTCGCCTCCATTCAGTGACTCTAGCAGGCATCCCCGGGCTCGGAGGAGCTTCCGATCCAGGCCCTTCGAGCCAGAGCCCTTCTTGAGGAGACACTCCAGCGTCGCTCAAAGTTTTCCTATCACGCCTCTCTCTCCTTCTAGGCTCGGAAGGGTGACCGGATGTGCAGGGAGTTCTTCAGGACGCATGGCCAGAGAGCTGCAGGTGATCAGCTTCGGAGTCTCAGGACAGTGGAGGGACACATCGTTACGGATCCGGGAGAGGTCTTGGGGTTGGCCACCGACTTCTATAGGACCCTTTTCCAGCAGGAGCCGCTTGCTCCTCGTACTCGTCGTGCCCGTGAGGAGGTGTGGAGGCACACTTCTTCCTTGGTCCAGCCTAGCATGCAGGCGACGTTGTTGGCACCGTTTACCACGGATGAGATGCTAGAGGCCTTGGTGGCCATCGATGGACAGAAGTGCCCAGGTGAGGATGGGCTATCCCGGGCATTCTTCACCTCCTTCTGGGACCAAATCCATCAACCCCTCCTAGCAGCTCTTCAGAGGATTTTCAGCAGCGGTTATATGCCAGAGAGTCTCTCCTCGGGACTAATTTGCCTCATCCCGACGGGAGGAGATAGACAGGAGATCCGTCAGTGGCGCCCGATCACTCTCCTTACCACTGCCTACAAAATCCTCACCAAGATGATCAGCGCCAGAGTTCGGCCTCTACTTCCCGACCTCATTCATGACACTCAGACAGGCTTTGTCCAGGATCGCAGTATCCTGGATAATGTCTTCACCTTTTCAGAGGCGGCGGAGTGGGCTCAGCACAACGGATCACACCTTGCCATCCTACTTCTTGACTTTGAGAAGGCCTACGATCGAGTGGACTGGTCCTTTCTGGAGGGGACTCTGGAGCGGCTAGGTTTCCCAGCAGGTTGGATTCAGGGTATTTCAGCTTTGTACAGGACAGCTACTAGCAGAGTCATCATTGGAGGCAGGATGGGTGAGCGTTTTAGCTTGGAGAGATCAGTGCGTCAGGGCTGCCCCCTTGCTCCTTACCTGTTTCTCTTCTTCGCCGAGGCTATGACTTACTACCTTCGGGCGAGGTCTACAGGGATCAGGGGTGTTCGCCTTCCCCTCCGGGAGGACACGGAGCTCTTGGACTCGGAGTACCCGGATGACACAGCCCTGTATGTCCAAGACGATGAGTTGATGCTGGAGAGGGTGAGGATGGCCCTGGAGGTCTTCTGTTCGGCTGCTGGTGCGAAAATCAACTGGAACAAATCAATTGGTTTTCTCACAGACCCCGGGGCGCGTTCTCAGTGGGGGAGGTTTTTGGGTTTCAGGTGGATCCCATGGGGACAGACAGCTAGATACCTGGGTTTTCAGGTCGGCCTGGACATCACGCCAGCCCAGCAGTTTCTCCCGGTGCTAGATTCCATCCGCTAGCTTTCTGGAGCACTGCTAAGCTTTCCCTTGCAGGTCGTGCCTTGGTAGTCAACCAAGTCCTCCTTGCCACGGCTTGGTATGTGGCTTCCTGCTGGTGTTTCTCGAGATCCAGCGTGGCACAGCTTAGGAGGCTGGTTCGGAACTTCCTTTGGTCCGGGGAGGATGGCCTCAGAGATACCAGAGCCAAGGTTGCTTGGCAGACAGTCATTCTTCCGCAGGCTGAGGGAGGCCTAGGGGTCATCGATCCAGAGCTTCAGAGTCAGGCCTTGTTAGGCAAGTTAGTCATCCACGGTTTGACCCCGGGGGGGCGGACGTGGAAGATGTTACTTCAGCAGGGGGTCGGTTCTTGTGTCCCGCGCCGAGGCGGAGAGTGGCTCCCATCCCTTAGGTGGATCTTCACTTCTGCCCCGCTCACTCAGCCCCGTTCCCCACTCGTTCGTAGCCTCCTCATGGTCTGGAGGCGGCTCCAGTCTCATTCAATCCCCTCCCCGCTGTCAGGAGGAGATCGATCGCCAGCCGCTTATCTGGAATGATCAGGTCAGAGATGCCGAGGGCCTTCAGTTGGGGGAGAGATCACATATCAGGTGGGATGGCTGGATGAGGGGGCCAGCCCGGTCCCTTCGAGTTTGGAGGGACACGTACAGACATTTGGAGACGGCTGATCTCGCAGACGCAGCTGGAGGTGCACATGGAGCCCAGGCGAGATGCACGGAGATCGACGACGCGATCCCAACTGATTGGTTGGTTCCACCTGAGCCTCAGATCCTCATGCCTGGTGACGACCGTTGGCTGGGATAGTTCACCCCCCGTGGCATCACACTGGTGGTCGCAGGACGTATGGACGACTCCTCTATTTCCTTCTTCATGGTTATGGGGGATGGACGACTCAGGAGAGAGGATGCGCTCATCGACCCCCTACTCCCATGGCAGAGGGTTCGGGTCGTAGGCCTTTTGGGGAAGGTCTGGCGTACCGATCCTAGCATTGAGCAGGATCAGATGCAGCTTTGGCGACTCTGGCTCTGGGAGGGGCGGGTTAGAGCTTGATTGGGACCCAGGAGAGTGGAGTTGGCCAGAGATTGTGACAGGACAGGGGCCGACCTCCTTCTTTGCCTACAGCACGACTTTGGGCAGGCGAGTTCTTGGGAGGATGCAGAGCCACCCCCCCACCCAGCGGCCCAGCTGGTATGCACAGGGTATTTCTAGATTCTTTTTGCAGGCCTTCTGGAAGGCCTTGTGGGAGAGCTGGCGGCCGCGGAAGATCTCCTACTTCCTGTGGCTTCTTGCCCACAAAGGTCTTCCGGTGGGGAGCTGGTTGCGACAGATAGGCCAGGACGGACGCTGTCAGATCTGCCATGAGGTTGAGGAGTCACCAAAACACTGCCTGTGGAGCTGCACTCGCACCCAGGAAGTGTGGAGGTGGACTTTCGGGATTCTCACTCATGCAGCACCGGAGCTAGGTGTGATCACTTGGGGCGCGTTCTGTTGGTGCAGCACTGCACCTGGTCTACATCACTTATTCGAGGCATGCCAACAAGACCCACTTTCCTTATCACACAGGGAACGTGGGGGCCGCTCGAGGGTATCCTGCAGCACCTAGCAGAGGCTGATACAGGAGTTTAGGAGAGGCAGCCAGTCTAGGAGATTATTAGCAGCATCGCAGGGTGGCACATTTGGACCTCGCGTTGCACGCAGATCCTCGGTGGCACCTCCTTATCGACTGCCCAGATCATGACTGATATTTGGAGCGAGATTATTCATACCCTCAGAGGCCAGTGGGACCAGATTCAGGGAGATTCCCGGTCCGGTCGAGAGAAGCAGAGATGCTTCCTCCAGGCTTGGGACACCCAGGGCCTCTTCTTCGAGCAGACTTCGCAGGGCCTCCGGTGGCGCTACTCACCACCCCGATGGCTGTTCATTCACACTCACCTTATCCTGCCGTGAGAGAGTGATTTATTTTGTTACCTTTTAGGGCTGTGTCCGATTTGTGAACGTAGCTCGTCAGCTACAAGCTGACCTTTTGTATCTTGTTCTCGAAGTAATATAATTAGCACTGTTTTTTCGGCAAAAAAAGTATTGTACATAACCAGGGTAAAGGCATAGTGACCTTTAACCCCCACAACCTCCCACTTAAAGGACAATGTGCCTTTAAGGGAGAACAACCAGTGTGTTCTTTACCCTTTTCTTCAAAGCCTTCCGGCTCCACCATGTAAATTTCCTCATGCAAGTCCCCATGCAAAAAAGCTATCTTGACATCCATCTGCATAAGTCCATATCCTCTGATGCCACTAGTCCAAGCATGCATCTAAGTGTGGTCATCTTCACAACTAGAGAGAACATCTCATCAAAGTCCATACCCTTCTCTTGCTTGAACCCTTTAGCGAACAAACAGGCCTTGTACCTAGGCACATCATCACCTGTGACCTTCATTTTGTAGACCCATTTACATGGCAATGCTTTCTTTCCATGTGGCAAAGAAACCAAGTCCCAAGTCTTATTCTTCATAAGTGAACTCATCTCTGATTGCATAGCATACTCCCACTTGCATTGATCCTCACACATCATAGCCTCTTTGTAGCAAGAAGTTTCCCCACAATCAGTAAGCATCACATAGTCTACCCCTGGAACAAACCTATCAGGCGGCCTAGACACTCTAGATGATTTTTTCAAGGGCATTTCAGCTTGCTGTCCCACCTGCATATTAGCTACATTTGGCTCATCATTTCCACCAATAGATGATCCATCATCTACCCTTGATTGTATACCTGTGGGAGTATTTGGTGGTACCATTTCTTGCACATTTGGTGCATGGACAGCTTGCTATCTATCAACATATGCAGGTGGATTCACATCCTGGAAAGTGATTCTCCTCATTTCCGCATCCCTCATGGGTGCCTTATGCATCTTCTTCTCATTGAAGACTACATCATGGCTGCGTATGATCTTCTTTGCTTTTGGATCCCAGAGATGATAGCCCATCTCTCCACTTTCACCATAACCCAAAAAGATGCATTTCCTAGACTTAGGATCTAGCTTCTTTCGAAGCTCTTTTGGCACATGTGCATATGCCTCACACCCAAATATATGCAAATGAGAGTAAGAGGGCTTCTTGCCACTCCATGCCTCTTCAGGAATACCACCATCCAAACTCTTACTAGGTGATCTATTGATTACATGCACTATAGTGTTCATTGCCTCAGCCCAAAAATCACCAGAAAGATTTGCATTGGAAAGCATGCATTGCAACCTTTCTTGGATGGTATGGTTCATCTTATCTACAACTGGATTTTGCTCTAGAGTACGAGGGGATGTGAGCTCCCTCTTAATCCCACGTGTATCACAGAAATGCTGAAAGTCATGAGAGAGATACTCTCCACCATTGTCAGTCCATAGGCATTTAAGTGTTCTACATGACTGATTCTCAACCAAGGCCAACCATTTTTGAAATACCCGAAACACATCACTCTTCCGAGCTATAGCATAAGCCCACACTTTCCTAGTTGCATCATCAATGAATGTCACATAGTATTCAGCACCGCCTAATGACCATGTAGGCATGGGACCACATACGTCTGAATGCACCAAATCAAACTTTTCAAACTCTTTCTTTCCGCTTCTTTTATGGGCTGATTTAGTCTACTTCCCATAGAGACAGTGCTCACAAAATTCAAAATCAGAGAAACTCAAATGCGGTACATAATCCAAATGGCATAAGAGTTTCATTCCATTCTGGCTCATGTGCCCCAACCTGCAATGCCACAAAGAAGTGCTTGGCTGCTTGGTTATTGCAACAACATGATCAAATACCCCTGATACATGTAAGGGATACAAAGTCCCACACTTGGCACCCTTGGCCAAAAGCATAGAGCCCTTTTGAATTTTCCAACTCTGAAAGCCAAAAGTGGTGTGAAAACCAGCATCATCTAGCTAACCCACTGAAATAAGACTCTTGGTCAACTTAGGCACATGTCTCACATGTTTCAAAATAAATGCAGACCCATTTGCAAAAGAAAACTTTATGTCACCTACTCCGACTATGTCACATGCATAGTCATTTCCAAGATGCACACAACCTGTCTTTCCACTATCATAAGTGGAGAACCATTCCCTATAGGGAATAACATGGAATGAAGCACCAGAATCCAAAATCCAATCCTGGGAATATGCATCATCTCAAGTGGTAAGCAACTCTGCAGATAATCTAGACATGAAGAAAACATCATTGTCACTATCATGTGTGACTACATTGATCTCCTCGATCTTCACTTTTCCTTTGTCCTCCCTTGGACTCTCTTCCTTTTGATTTGCACCCCAATTTGCATTCTTTTTCTTATCCTTTTGCTCTCTTTTCAGGTTGTAGCAATCCTTTTTCATATAGCCCTTCTTGCCACAGTGGTAACACTCAATGTTCCATGCCCTGGCTACGAGACTTCCCTCTTTCTTGGGACTTCCCCCTGAACTGTGATCTGCCCCTTTGCACATTTAAAGCTACATCCTGCTTGTTGCTGTCCATAGACTTCCGTCTAATCTCCTCGGCCAACAAGCTATCCACAACATCATCAAATTTCAGTACTTCAGTAGGTGCAGAGTTACTGACAGCTGTACGGAAGGTATCCCATGAGGATGGCAATGAACATAAGAGAAATATTGCCTTAGTCTTTGCATCAGAATTCATCTTCTGAGCCTGAAGCTGGCTGAAAATAATATTGAATTCATTCAAGTGAGAAGCAATGGAGACCCCTTCCTTCATCTGTAGCTCAAACAACCTCTTCATGAGGTAAACTTTATTAGAAGCAGTTTCCTTTTCATAAGTGGCCCACAGTTTCTTCCACAAATCTTCCGTAGTCTAATCATTTACTACTGTGAAATAAACTGACTATGCAAGATGAAGCCTAATAGTAGACTTTGCTAATGCATCCAACTCATTCCAATCATCCTCAGACATATTTGCAGGCTTAGCTTCAATCCCTGCCAAGGGTTTAATCTGCTTCTTTTGAATAAGCACATCCCTTATTTGTTCTTTCCACAAAGAAAAGTTTGTCCCATCAAACTTTTTAATGCTAAAAAACTCCTTTTCAGACATGGAAGAGGATGCCATGATGCAAATGAAGCAAAAATTGCAAATGCTAGTGCCTATAAGAGAGAATCACACCAAATACCAAGTGCACCCAAATGTGTATGCCACAATAGAGTGAAATATCACCAAAACTCATGTCTCAAAGCATCTGACTCATGTGTAAGAAAATAATACAATGTCTGTGCTCAACAGATAACAGGATCTCGTACGCAAGAGAGAAAACAAGATAGTATGGAGAATCAAAATTTTGATTACTGTAGAACTGATACAATAAATGGCGCTGCCTCCCAACCGTGCGCTCCTGTGAAAGAAGCTTCGATGGCATGCTCGAAATAGTAGAAGACCGAGGCTGAATGCTAAGGAATCAAGGTTGCTATAGCCAGTGATGAAATGGGCTTCACGGGCTTGCTCTTATATAGCCACCAGCCGTAGTCGGTTAGGCTCAATTGGGTGGCCGACACTCAAAATGGTCAACTGGGGGTCGGTCCCGAAATAGGCCACCGACCATACGATAGAACCGGTGCGCAAAACAGAGCAACTAAGCTACAGTCTCCGTTCGGCCCACAGCCATCTAGGATCATGTGAGGCTCCAAATGGGCCCCGCAACCCGAGAGTGGGCTGAGAAATGCTCCGTCTACCCTCAGTGCGATTAGTCAAGGGATGCCTTCCTGCACTTGCATGTAGCCTAGTTGGTGGTGTGCAAACTCTATCTAAAGCCATCCAGCCATCAGGCCACACATGGCCCCCATCTGGTGTCCAAACCAGGACCTACCGGATAACTGAGCTACTCAAATGCCTTCTCCTCATATGGGGGGCTTACAAGTAGAGTTAGCTGGTTCCCGTGTAGTTACACGAGAGTGGAGCATTGATATCTAACACCCCCCCTCAATGTCCACCCGCAAGTGAACTTACTTTTTCGGCCCAATGCCAAGTCGATGAAGATGCCTCTCTAGCAGGTCTCTTCCAAGAGCCTTCGTGAAGATGTCCGTAGCATTCTCTGTAGTCGGATAGTACACCAAGTCGACCTCTCCAAGCTCGCGTACAAAGTGATATTGAATCTCAATGTGTTTTGTGTGAGCGTGGAACACCGAGTTCTTTGCAATCGCCATGCAACTCTGATTGTCACATGATAACCATGTAGGCTTGTTCTGCCCTGCACCCGTCCCTTAAAATCCTCCTCAACCACACTGCCTCGCAAGAAGCAAAGCATGCAGATTTGTACTCGGCCTCAGTAGAAGAAAGAGCAACTGTGGGTTGCTTCTTGTTGACCCATGACACAACTCCAAATCTAAGTGAGAAACAGTACCCTGTCACTGATCTCCTGCTATCCACGTCTCCTGCCCAATCCGACTCACAAAATCCGGTCAAGATGTTGGCCTTGGTATAGGTGATGCCATAATCAAGTGTGCCTTTGATGTATTTCAGCACCCACATCCCTGCCCTCCAATGGTTCTCTCGGCGCTTATTGGAAAACCTGCTTAGTACACCAGTCGCAAAGCTGATGTCTGGCCGTGTGTTGCACAGGTAAATCAAGCTGCCCACAAGCCTTCTGTACTGCGCCTCATCCACTAGTGGTGACAAATCCTTGCTTGAGAGCTTCGCGTCAACCTCCATAGGGGTACCAACTGTCTTGCATTCAATCACGCCAAATGCCTTCAGTATCTCTCCAGCGCACTTCAGTTGTGAAATGAAGATTTGATTCGGCTCCTGCCAAACTTCAATCCCCAAACAAAAATGCATTAGTCCGAGGTCTGTCATTTCAAACGGACCACGATCATACACCTGCCTCCTTCTCTGAAGATATACAAATTTGCATCAAATGGGCTCACCTAAACCCGTTTTGTAGAAAGTAGGCATCAATTCACTGGTACCATGCCCATGGGGCCTGTTTCAGCTCGTAAAGTGCCTTCTTCAGTTTGCAGACTTTACCTTCTGAACTGGGGATCTCAAAACTTGGTGGTTGTTCCACGTATACCTCCTCCTTGAGATCTCCATTCAGAAAGGCATATTTCACATCCATCTGAAACACGGGCCAACTTCCCTAGGCAGCTAAAGCCAAAACGTTACGAATTGTGGTTAGTCGAGTTGTGGGAGCAAAAGTATCTTGATAATCAAAACCATGTACCTGTGCAAATCCTTTTGCCACAAGCCGAGCCTTGTACTTATCCAACGTGCCGTCGGACTTGTACTTGATCTTGTACACCCACTTGGTTCCAATTACCTTGCGCTTTGGTTGTCGATCCACAAGGTCCCAAGTGTTGTTCTTCATTATGAAACCATACTCCGACTGCATAGCCTCCATCCACCTATCATCGCCCTGTGCCTCTTTAAGACACTTGGGTTCATCAGCACGGATCACTTTTGTCATCAAAGCATAGTTGACCAAGTGTTCCTGCGCCCTTCTTTGCTCCTCTAATCTCTTGGACCGGCAATGTTCGGATGGTCCCTCCTCAATTGCTAGAGGTTCTTTGCTGTCCAAAAGCTGCTTTACCCACTTCGGAAATGACCATTGTCGTTGTGGTTCTGCAGGCTCTTCTTCATCTTCTTTGTCTTGAATCCTCCCAAGCACCGTTGGGGGAGTTCGGTCTGCTGTTGGTGGCGGTACTGGATGGATATCCTGGTCCTGGTTGTCTGGGAAGGAAGCATCCTCCTCCAATTGATGCGGTTGTTCTGAGAAGACCACATCGCAACTTACAATTACCTTCTTGCTAACAGGGTTACAGATATGGTAACCCTTCGCCTCTTCCTTCGCCTCTTCACTGTAGCCTAAGAAAATACACTTCTGGCTCTTCGGTTCCCATTTGGTCCTGGTAGCATCAGGGACATGCACAAAACAGTCACATCCAAAAACTCTGAAATGTGCAGCTGAAGGTTTTTTACCAGAAAAGGCTTGCAATGGAGTCATCCTGTTCACAACCTTCGTGTAGCTACGATTGAGGATGTAAACTGCAGTGTTACATGCTTCAGCCCAGAAAGTCTTTGGCAAATCTTTCCCTTTCATCATACTTTGGCCCATTTTGCAGATGATGCGCATCTTGCATTTTGCTACTCCATTTTGCTGTGATGTATGTGACGGGGGTTTTTGCCTCTTGATTCCGTGACTTTTGTAGTAACTTTCGAATTTAGTCAATGTGAACTCTCCACCTCTGTCTGATCTCAGCTTCTTCACCTTCCTCCCCGATTCTTTCTTGACCATTACATGCCATTCCTTGAACCTACTGAAAGCCTCGTCTTTCATCTTCAGGAAGTATATCCATATCCTTCTACTATAGTCATCGATCAGCGTCATAAAGTAGAAGGAACCACCCAAAACTTCCATCTCCATCTTTCCGCAAAGGTCCGTGTGAATGAGCTCTAGAGGAGCCTTTGCAATCATGCAAGCTTCAGATACATCGGGTAGATCTAAAATTTCTGGTAGGTCTGCAATCATTCCACTTTTATGCATCTCCTTCAAAGAACTAAGGTTTAGATGACCAAACCTCTCATGCCACAGCTTAGTGTTCTTCACATCCGCTTGAGCACTGAAAGCTGAGAGTTCATAAATGTTGTTGCACTGTGTACCTTTACCAACAACCTTTCCTTGAAGATCTAGGATTTGTGCACCATTCTTATCGAATTAAACTTTGAGGTCCCGATCCGCCGTGATCATAGAAACGGACAACAAGTTCCTTTTGATATCTGGCACATAAAGAACATCGGACAACTATTTTACAACTCCATCTGACTTGAGAGCAATCATACCTTTTCCTTTTGCTGGACATTTTGCATCATTGCCGACTGCTACCATGATGTCATTCCCTACCGGCTGTAGAGAGGTAAACCAATCCTTCTGATTGGTCATGTGGCGTGATGCACCACTGTTAATGATCCAAGGTTCATCCATAGGTACATGAACTGCCTCCGTGCAAATCTCCTCAATTGCGATGAACAGCTCTATTGGTACTACCTGTGTGCTGTTGTTGGACTCTTTCTTCACTCCGTTCTTCTCATCTGCAATCTTCTTGCAGCACTCATTCTGCTTGTGCCCTGCCTTATTGCAATAGAAGCACTTGATCTTCTTCTTTCTCTTTTTATCATCAGAAGAAGATGGGTTACCAGAGTCCTTACCCTTACCTTTCTTTGATCCGGTCCAGAAAGCCAAATCTTCTCCAGTCCTCGTCTTTTGACGCATCTCCTCCTCCAGAAGCATCGCGCTGAAATCCTCAAAGTTGAGGGGCGGATTTCTGTTCTGCGCATTCAGCGCCATAACAAGACCGTCATACTTTGGTGGGAGAATCCGTATGCACCTTCATGCTAGATTCTCGCTGGTGATGGTGATGCCAATCGCAGTCATCTAATCGCGCAGATTCTTCACCCTGGTGATGAACTTCTCTGCCGCTTCAGACTCAGACAACTTTTCATTCACGAGTTGAGTCTCCAGATTCTGAATCTGCGTCTGATTCGTGGTCTCGTACTGATTTTTCAAGACCGTCCATGCCTTCTCCGCTGTGGTGACATGTTGAATTAACGCCATGACGGAATCACTAACACTGCAGACAATAGAACACAGCGCATCTGCATTTCTTCTTGTCCACGCAAGAATCTCATCCGCAGTTGGTACTATCTGTTGTCCTGCATTGGCTGGATTTGGTCTTGGAACCGGCCTCACGTCTACCCCAGTAGCAGTGTCCTAAAGCTCATATGTGCTTAGGATGGTCTTCATCTTGAACTTCCAGAGAGGATAGTTAGAGCCGTCCAACTTTCCGCTTTCATTGAACGGTGGGATTCGCAGTCTTGCCGGCTGGGCCATCTCTCACAATCTGCTCGCAAATAGAAACACACTACCAGAAAACAAGATAGTATGGAGAATCAAAAATTTGATTACTGTAGAACTGATACAATAGATGGCGCTGCCTCCCAACCGTGCGCTCCTGTGAAAGAAGCTTCGATGGCATGCTGGAACAGTAGAAGACATAGGTTGAATGCTAAGGAATCAAGGTTGATGTAGCTAGTGATGAAATGGGCTTCATGGGCTTGCTCTTATATAGCCACCAATCGTAGTCGGTTAGGCTCAATTGGATGGCCGACCCAGTCCACCCAAAACCGTCGACTGGGGGTCAGTCCTGAAATAGGCCACCGACCATACGATAGAATTGGTGCGCACAACAAAGCAACTAACCTACGGTGTCCGTTTGGCCCATAGCCATCCGGGATCATCTGAGGCTCCAAACGGGCCCCGCAACTCGAGAGTGGGCTACCCTGAGAAATGCTCCATCTACCCTCAGTGCGGTCAGTCAAAGGATGCCTTCCCGCACTTGCATATAGCCTAGTTGGCGGTGTGCCAACTCTATCTGAAGCCATCCAGCCATCAGGTCACGCACGGCCCCCATCTAGTGTCCAAACCAAGACCTACCGGATAACCGAGCTACTCAAATGCCTTCTCCTCATATAGGGGGCTTACAAGTAAAGTTAGCTGGTTCCCGCGTAGTTACACGAGAGTGGAGCATTGATATCTAACATCATGTGCATATACTATGCATCCATATGAGCAAATCTGACCCAAAAGAAAATGCCAACTACAATGGCAATCCAAAATGCCAATAAGTGCCAAATGACTCAAGCATAAACACCGTCCACTGGCATATGCATTAATAATATCTCATTAAAGAGAGCATAGCACTATCAATGCATCACCTACAATGTGTCAAAGTTGTCCCTCAGCATAAAATAGCATCCATGTGCAAAGCGTCCATAAAAATAGCATCCCACAAGGCAATTTGGGCCTATCAATGCATCCAATAAGGACCGCAATGCATCCAAATGGCCTATAAATCATCCACTGCAACCCAATGCACACCACAAATGAGTGCACACTGCTCAAACTGCAACCAGAGTGATCTGCATAAGGTATGCTCAAGAAATCGTAGTCCTACGGTAATGACCGCTACTGAAAATAGAACCTGAGATGCCTCAAAATATGGGCACCATTGCATAATCGGACTCAGCAAGAAAATCTACAAATATCTCTCTTCTGCCAGAACTCCAAAATCCCAACCGATGAGTGAGAAATGGGAGTCAACACTTATCCACTTCCATGTGGCATAAATCTAAGGTTTCAAAACCTTAGAATGAAAAATGCATAACAGAGAGACGAAATCGAATACACAGAGATCTATAACTTTGAAAATCCTCCACCGAATCGCATAAGAACTGATAGGTCGGGGTTTTTGGGCGTCCGGAACGCAATGGGACAGACGATTTTGGAAACCGTGGTCTCAATCACTGGGTCCAACACATGGACTGAAAAACGTTTTTGGAAACAGAGCTGTTTGTAAACTCCATCGGAGTGCGAATGATGAGCAAGATAGAAGTTTTAGGACCTCCTGAGTCCATCGGAACTGACAAATCTGCAAATGGTTGCTCCAAACTTGAGTTCCAACACCCAAGCAGAAAAACGCAGAAACTGACACAGTGAGTCAAAAATCCAATGAAATGATCCCAGATTCAAGAATGAAGGTGTTTCCAAGCTCCTGAAGTAAAGTGGACACCAAAAGCAAGCAATAGTTGCCTCTACAAGTCAATACGGAGTCTCTGTCATCGAACGGAACAAGGAAAAGCTCAAAAAACGACTTTTTCTTTGAAAACAATTAACAGGCTCTCAAAACCACTTCGCAAAGCCAAAGTGACTTTTCCAAAGGTTCCTCTAAGGTCTTAACACACTCGGATGCAAGTAAAGTCACCCACAAAGCTTCCCACAGAGCTTCCCCTTCCTCCCACAGAGCTGCTGAGCTTCAAGCATTCACGCACGCTCAGCTAGATCACCCAGGCTCTGATACCAGTTGAGAGTGCTCTTAACGGAAGCAAGAACGGAAGAGGGAGAGAGAGAAACAGAGAGCCACACAAGTTTTGGTGGGTGCAGAACCACCCTAATCTTCTTTTTCATTCATTTATATATGTGTTTTAGTATTGTACATAACCAGGGTAAAGGCACAGTGACCTTTAACCCCCACACACTCTACGCAAATTCAAGTGTTGATCATACAATCTACACAAGAAGATGTGCGCAAAGCATACAATCTACACAAAGTCGAGTGGAGATCATACACTCTACTACAAGATGATTAGAGAGTATACACTCTACGCAAAGTCCAATCATATCATACACTCTACCACAAAGTTCAAGAAGAGCACAATAATACAAAAGAACACACCATAAATGTAGAAAATAGAACGAAAACACACTATCACAAAAGAGCAAAATGTCCTTTCAAAAAATGTATATGTATGGACCCACAGAGTCACAAATACACTCAAGATCACCCAAAATAATACATTTTCACTCAAGATGCCATAACTTTGTCACTATAGCTCCAAGAGATTTCTAAACTATAAGGTTGGGGATGCCCAACGCCGTCTACATAGCTTACAAAAAAGAAACTTAACAATTTAGGAGGAGGGCTTGAGCTAACCGAATATGAATTTGCACCATGGGATTCTGACACCATGTTGGAAGATGGAGTTGTGAAAGAGAGGAGTGCACATCACAAGAAGACAAACTGTACAATACTGTTCAAATGAAGAAAATGAGAATATCTACACCTTAATGGGTAAGGGTTGCTCCCTTCTATCCATATGTCCGTGAGAGCATCGTACCTTATCTACTACAATTTGTCCTATGCTTTAACTCAAGCTGGTTGATTACAACCAAAGCAAGATCCATATCTCCGATCTTTGGTATATCTTCCCACATTTACTACATAGGAAATAGAGAAACTCTTTTCCACATGCATACACTTTGGTTATTTATTTAGATGAGAATAAACAATTCAAAATACTTTGAGTTCATAAACAATGCAAAATGCTTTGAGTTGATAAATGCACTTTGTAGACAAAGGTTATGGTTAATTTCTTGAGTTCTTTTAAATTTTGTAAGTAATTTGTGTATTTTACAAGGAAATTAGGTGGGTGGGGTATTGAAATAAAGAGGGAATTGCACCCCTCAATAGCACATCCATTTAGTGTTATGACTCATGCGAGATGGCATGATCAATATACATGATCATTAATATTTAAGACATTTCTCAAAATACATACACCTTGGTCAGGTATTAAGATGAAACTAAGCAATGTTTGTTGCTTTAAGTTAATCAATTAAGCCTAAGCATAAATTACTTACAACTTTGATTACTTTAGGTGTCCCACGTCCAAAAAGGAGGGCAACGTCAATAACATAACAAAATTATAACCCAATAAGTATTGTCAAGATGATGCACATGTTCTCATGCAGAAGAATTGAGATCTATTATACTCAATTGTAATTTTTGATGGAAATTTACTTTGAAAGTTAAAGACTCCTCCTCTTTGCTATTGATGGTATCATAAATACTACAAGGAGGTCATCATTAATTATAAGCAAACAAGTAGTGTCAAGGGTAATGTACATGTTCTCATGGGGAAGAAATGAGCTTTGTAATTTCTTAATGGAAAATTACTTTTCAAAGTTAGAGATGAGAGGAATTTGTGTTGGCATTGGCATATATGTGAAAGATCTATTAATTGATATAATTGCTATTATTGGCCATTTGTATTTTCATAACAGGAAGATCTCTTCTTCTTTCTTCTTCATATTGTTGTTATAGTTATTGTCATTGCTCATCGCCATTAACTTCTTTTTCTACTTTTCATTTTTATTTTTGGGTCTTGCTCGGCAACATTATTTATCGTGGATCATGCATCGTCGTATGATGTGGGACATGAGAAAGTTTCTCTACTACCATTGTTAGTACTTTTTTGGGGATTGGTCCATATTAGCACCATTGCAAAAAAATGATGCTTTTAACCTCTTTTATACATGAAAAGTTATAATGAAAAGCTATAAAGCTTGTATCTTTGATTTGATTGTTATCAAGAGATCCTTTTAATAGTGAGACTAAGCTTGTTGCATCTAATGTAGGTAGGTTGAGGTTGTTAGCTTCACACGTATAGTCAATGATATGTTCCAATTATTTTAATAATCATACCAATACTAGTTTATTGGTAAACTATGTTCTATACTAAGCGTTAGAAATATCTTTTCATGCCAAATCTACGTCTACATCACAAAGGGATGGCATTGGATTCTTATTTTCAAAAGCTTTCGCTTTGCAATTTATTAACAATAAAATCTGTTAAAGTCAGATTCCTCCATTACTTTTGCTAACATAAATATAAGTGAAAATGACTATTTAAAGCATGCTTAACAGACCTCTCTTAGGGGGTTTAAATTTACAAGAATTGTTAATGAGTTGTGAAGAGATGATAAATGCATTGAAAATGATTTCAAGTAACTTCACAAGTCTCCTTTGCACTATTACCACAAAGACAGACTTGTTTCCAACCACTTATTTATGTATTTTTGCATAACTTTTTGAAGTGGACTTTCGCATGATCTCTAAGGCCAATCGGCTCCTAAAACATTGGGGGGACCTACTATTTTCTTAAACTTTTTTCCCACTCACACACCCATGGCCAATGTGATGAGTGGCCAAGAGTTCATGACCTACACTGACATGCAACAGAGGAGCACCTTGAGGGATTTGAATGTAGGCAGCTAGCTGAAGTGGGAGTTTGACAACCCAAACTGCCTAAGCTACCGTTGCTCTGCACTTTTCTTAATGTGTTTTGTTTTGCTAAGAGGCCTTCCCCATGGACCCTCTACATCGGCTTCGCGGGATGGTTTTGTCATAATGGCGGTTTTCTCCAAAGGCACATGATAAATAAGGAGCACCATCCTCCAATAGTCTAGGGTGTGCCTGAGGGTACCCCTAGACTTGCTACAATTGTTCAGTGATGATGTGGGACACTCTCCATCTTGCAGTCCAAGGTATAGTGGACTGTGTAGTCCAACCTCGAGTCACTACTAGCGTTGAGAGGGGGATGGCATCCATGGCGATACCACCATGCGAAGAGAGTGTCGCACGATCACTCTCCCTACTATGGGCAAGGCCTCTGAGGTTGGGTTCACTCACCATCCTCCAAAAGGTGGCGTGAAGGGCTATCATCCTAGTTGGCCCGATTGGAGGGGCGGGCTCGAAACGGACACAAAAGATGGCCCATTCCGTAGCCAACGCCTTCGGTGGCTACATGATTGGCACATGCCATCGCCTCCACATGCGACACCAATCAGATGTGGGTGCCATAAGCTAGCCCCGGAGGCTACATGATTGGCACATTTCATTGCCTCCAAGTGAGACACCGCCATGAGCTAGGAGCGTGATGACACTTGGGGTGGACCTCGAATTGTGTTTGTGAAAGTACTTGGTGATGTGAAAAGCTCAATTGGATTTGCAAGCTTTCGAAAATTTGAAAAGCAAGCTGAAAGGTCCAACACGAGCTTCTTACTGCCAATCGAATTGTGCTCTCTGTCGAGCTCTGTTCGTGCGGATCACATCGCACTCGACTTGCTAGTACCTACCTTTTCTTTGGATCTCGTTGTCAACTGCTTTTGCTGCCCCTGCCCTTTTGCCAAAAAGTGGCGATGCATTTCCTCGTTACCACCCATCTCACGCTTTTTTGGCTTTGCAGCCCATCCGATTTTTTATGCCTTCTCTGCCATCCTGCCATTCCATACCATTGCTCGCCTCTCCCCTGCATCTTCTTGCTCCGCCAACATTGTGCTCTCCGCACCCATTGACATCCAATTTCTGACTTGCCTTCTCTTCTCATGGCCTTGAAATTTTTTACCCCGACAGATTTTAGGGGAGTTTTGGGGTTCATTAGCAGATTAAGCTTTCAGTTTTCTGTGATCCTGAAATCTTATGTTTTGAGACTTCCAGCAACTTAGCGTCTCCTTTTTGGTTTTTCAAATAAAGATAAGGAATGGGTTGCTGTAGCTGCTTCGATATCCTTTTATGGGGAAAGCCCAGAGAGGAACCAAAATCTACAACCCCTAACTATTGCAGGGGCTCATCACAAGAGCATCTACTTGGTTGCTCTATGGAAGAAGTTGAGAAGGCCTGTAAAAATGGGGCAAAGCAGCCTGCAATTGCATCTGTCAACCACTTCGTGGCCTCTTTTCCTGAGAACCCTTCTAACGCAACTATCGTTAACAAGCATGCTCTGGATGAGTCTCAAAGCAACCTGCCCTACAAAGAATTAGCAATCCCAGAGGGAATTGGCATCGGTGATGATTGCCACGGATCTGTGTTGCCTGTGAAGGAGACCCGTCGAGCAATTCGGGGTGAGGTAATCAGGCTTGTCTAGAAGAACATTCTTTATTACCATGATGGGCTCAGAATGATTCGCTTTCCTGGGTTCGACGATTCCCCCTTTTAGTTTCTCATTTCTGATCATAGAACTGGTGGGCTTTCTGAACATTGGCAAGAGTTCGATCATGATTCGTTTATGTTCTGAAATGGATTTGCTTAAATGAATGCTCATTGTCCTCATTGTTTTTTGCTGTGTGAGACGAGTGTGTTTGCAAGGCTTTCTTATGTCTTTGTTTGCAAATTAATCGAGTACCCCGAATGAAAAAGAGCTGCATTTCTCACCCGTGCAATTGCTGCCTAAGCACACGGAAAGGCAATCACTTGTACCAATTCTTTAATGCATAACCTGATATGTTAAGTGTTCACAAAAGGATCACCTTTTCTGGATTCAAAACCAAGCCTGAGGTAAGGCATGCAGAAGCTGGCTGGCATTAGATATTTTATACCTTGTCTATTGGCAGCAGGGAAAACATAAGGCAGGTTTTTGAGTGGTTGTCATGATTATTTAAAAATAGAGTGAACGGGCTCACATGCAAAGCAAGCTAGTTATCTCACTCCCTCCCTCTCGCCCTTCCCCCCCTTTCTTCCGTTACTTCCTAACGTGCGTTCCCCAAGAATTATAAGATTTGAATATAGTTTAGCCATACGAAGCTGCATACAACCACAACACAGGTTGCAGAGTTTGACACCTGGATAAATAGTTGTTTCGATGATGGACACCTTTTATTCTCTAAGCATCAAGTTCCTTCCCCTCTCTCTCTCTCTTTCTCTCTCTCTCTCTCTCTCTTGGTCCCATCTGCAGGTTGTGGCCGGCTTTGCAGTCATGGCCTGCCTACCCCCCTTCTTTGGCCATGATGGCTTGGAAGCCCTCATGCCAGACACTAAGCAAGAGGTCTGCTATTGAGGGTGTGGACCCAAAGGGGCCTGCCTTTCCTGGTGATGCAGGTCAAAACCTTGCCTGCAGTCGTACAGAGCTGGACAGCAGCCTTGAAGGGTGTGCACAGAGTCTGGGTTGGCAGCAGATTGGAGCCTTGGAATCCCAACTCAGAGCTCTTTAGGCATACGAAAGTCCATGTGCATATAAATGCCAGACAATCAGGTCAAATTTTGATGTATTTTCCTCATTTGCATGCCATTTCTCTGGCAGGCAGAAAAGGGACTGGTATGGTAGGTTATTCACGCTCTTATCGCCTTGAGAGGTTATGGATTAAAATGACACCCATATGTCTACTTGATGTAATTGTGGGTTTTCACAAGATGTTATCCCGACACCATGTATTTTGGTCATACTCAATAAAGTTATTTTGTTCCCCCCAAAAAAACATCCATGTGGGGCATCAAGGAGAAGTCTTCATCAATGAATCAACCAGGTTGACACAGAGAATTGTACAGTGAATTGCCATGATTTGCATGGCATAATTGATGAATGGCAAGAGGGACAAATACAGCAATGAAAGTATTAAATGATGAAATCGAAACGATATTTATGGAGAATGCAGCGCTAATGGGAGAAACCCACTAAGACAGAGGACAGTAATGCAAGTCTTTTGCTGGAGAAAGATTAAATTCTGATGCCAGTCTTCTATAACAACTGGTGGAAGCTTGGGATGCTAAATGATTCAGAAACTGATGAGAGATCACCCACCTTAAAGAAGGCATAGGGAGGAATGAAGGATAAAGGTTCCAGTATCCTCGGAGGATGAGAGAGCTAAATTTGAAAATGGAAACGAGCTTGCCACTCTCAAGCTGGGAACTGTGAAACTCAAGGAAAAGTTTTAGCTCTTGAAGGCAGGTTGAAATGCTTGCGCACCCTTCATACATTTTTTTGGGAGATAATCTATAACCCCCTAATATTTGAAAGTGATGGCTGTACCTGCTATTTGAGATACCCACATGCATATACTCCAAAGAATGCCTACTGAAATCTTCTTGTAATTTACATGTTTATAAATCTCTCTTGTCAACTTATATAATATCACAGTTGGATTACTGCAACGTACTTCCACCTTGGAGTTTGCTCTACCCTTGGTAACATTTAATATGGGAAGATAATCTACTTTTTTGCCAAGCAAAATATATCTTGTGCTGCGATTGGTCATGCTCGTCTCAGCTTGTCCACCATTGGCATGAACATGATTCTTGGTAAATTTTTATACTATCATCATTTACTTACGTATGCTTTTTGATTTTTGGCATTATTGTACAAGTATGTATGCGATTTACATTTCTTAAAACTTGGTTCTTAGTCATCTGTTGGGTTATTGGGTTATTTGCAAGGTGCAGTGTTGACATATGAGATGCTGTGTGATTTATTTCACAAGACTTCCTTGTGGCAGGATTCTACTGGCAAGAAAATGATCAATGAGTATGTTAGGGAAGGAAACATTGGAACTGGAAGTTACAGCAAAGTGGTTAGTTTGCAATTCCTTCTTCCATTCAGTATAAGTGGTGTCACTGCTAGTGTGCATTCAAGAAGCGATTGATTTCTCTAGATCAAATGATATTTTTAGTGTAGGTTTTCCCTTCTTGGGCTAGTAAATGTACATCGTCCATGTTTTCTAGTTTATTAGATCTTTCAGTATTAGTACTAAAATGTATGGCTGTAGCAGGTTCTACATCGAAGCAAAGTAGATGGGAAGCTTTACGCAATAAAGGTGAATCCGAAACTTCTTAAATCATAAGATTAACATTCAGAGGCTGCCTGATAGGCTTTCATCAATGAAGTAAATGTGTGTAAATAATACTTCTTTTATTTGGCTTTTGGACAATCTGTATATAATTGTGAGCCTTCTTTCATGGTAATTTCCACATGTATCTGTTTTAATGAATGATTGGGGAAAAAATTAGTGTTGTAACCACGGAATAAGATGGCGCCATATCTGCAATTTTCTATGGTTAATGGAAGTACTTCATGCATACACCAAACGCATTAACATCTCCTTGACTTAGAAACTTTATCTACTTAATTGATTGTGTGATGCATGCAATTCATTGGATAAATGCTGTTCGTCAAGATTGGCCTCTAAAATGCATTATGTTGGACCCATGCCTATGTTCTGTAAGCCTTCAAATTACAGGGCCGCTAAAGTTTATGAGAGCTTGAGAATATCTGCTCACACATCAAGCATCATTACCCTGTTGGTAAAGTTAGTGAGGGCAGGTTCAAAATATCTGCCCACATATTATGGTTCATGCCAGACTTTTCCCGAAATGAATTAGCAATGGGCTAGCTTCCACATCCATTCGACTTGGGGGAAGCTAGACAAGTTGGCTTATATGTTACTTTTTCCAAGATTGCTTGTTTCACTGAATGCCATGATGTTAACAGATGGGAGGAGATATGGACTACGAATTGTTGCAAATTGCTCAACCAACTTAATAATCAAGCTGACTTGCCTTGCATCCTTGCCTTGAGGCTTCTTCAAAAGCAATGCTGGGATGTTCTCCGGCCAGGACAGCATAGAATTGACTGCCCCTGTCTGATTCGGGACTATGGGTAGCCCTCCATGGTCCATTAGCTAGTGGCCCAACCAATCTTCTAGCATCTACATCATGAGGGCATTTATGAGAAGGTCAGAGAGGTCCGAAGTCCACCACTCCCCTCTTGTGGCTGCAAAGTTAAAAATCCCTGAAGGGTGGATGGAGCTCTTGATTTCTCCTATGGTGCCCCTTTCAAGGGCTGCAAAATCATCACGGGTACCTATAGGCTAGGGATACATCTCCGAAACCTCTTTGTAGTTCCAGGGTGTCAGGTGGCTCGGCATTTGAAGGAAGGGGGAGAGCTTGGTGATGAAGAAGTTGTATGGTCAAACTTAGATGAAGGTGAAGATCCTAAAGAAACATGAGTGGATTGACAAGGGAAGGTGATGCAGAAGGGTACAAAGAGGAGGGCTAATCAGGTGGTTAACCAGGGGGCTACAAGCGGGTGGAGGTTGGGGTTTGGAAGAGGGGCGGGTGGTCAGAGTGAGAATGGATGGGTCGGGATCATAGTGGAAAGGAAAGAGTCCAGAGGGGAGAGGAGCAAGAGGAAAAATAAAGAAGGGGGGAAGGCAAAAGATCCCTCAACCAGCCTGATCAAAAGAGGGCCCAGGGTAAGCCGACAAAGGGAGGGGACCGTGGGGTGACAACCAGAAAGGGAGGGAGCATGATGGGTGAGGAGGGTACATCTTTGGAGTGCAGAAGAGGGGCAAGAAATTGGGGAAGGCAGAGGCGAGACAAATAAAAGTGAGGGGGCAGGAAGAAGCCCATGGTTGGGCTGCCATTTGAAAGCTCAAAACAGAAGAGATGGGTGAAAAGGATGGCGGATGGCGGCGGGTAGGAAGTGGCAATTGTAGGGGGGATGGTAGAGCAGAGCTAGTAGGAGCTCAGGCAAGAGTAAAAACTCCTCTCTCTCCCCCACGCGACCCCTCTCCCCCCCCCTTTCCCTCTGCCTTTGTAGCTAAGCCAGCTCACAGCCAGCTCACGACCCCCCCCCCCTTTTCCCTCTCCCTGCCCCCCTTTGTAGCTAAGCCGGCTCACAGCCTAGCTAATTAAGCCCTAGTCCTTAGCTAAACTAGCCCAAGAGGTAGCAGCTATAGTGAAAGGACAGAACATCATGTAATTATAAGAATTCAGTTGCAAATCATTAGGAAGACCTGGAAACGTGGAGGGAATCTTTGGCTTGTGAGGGGCTGCACAGGCAACAGGCTAGGATGTAGATTCCTAGTCTAAGATAAGATATCCTAGTTCAGCTTTGAGCAAAACATGGCTCAGCTGTAAATGAATGTTAGATTGCATTTTAAGAATGAGTACAGCGTCCCCTTTTGTAGGTATAGGCACCACCCTAGGATGCCATGTGGCAATATTAGGCCACCCTACTAAAGTAGTATGTATTTACAAAGCCATTTAAAGGCTGACTAGACTAGAAATTAACTAAGTAAATTTGACCTTTGTTACAGTCCACCCTGCCCAAAGGAAAATTTCCCTCAAATTTGCAAGAGTGCTGTAAAAAGAAATTACAACAATAGATTGAAGAAGATAAGCTCATAGCTGATCAGAGCATGTATGTAACAGTGAGTCCAGTGAGCATTCTTTGCTGCAGCTGTCAATAGATCCATTAGTGCATGCTGAACTGCAGCGACAATGATGGTGGAGCAGTAGGAGATCAGTAGGTATAAAATCTCTGCAGCTCCACACAGCTGGATATCTGTCCAAAGCATCAGCTGAGCAGATAAGGAGATTGATTCATTATGGAAGATGGCTGCCATGATGACTCATTATTTGGTAAACCCCGCCAGTTGATGTAGTGCTCAATGTAGGACTTATTTCTGAGAATATGGTCTTGGAATCCAATAATGCTCTTGGGTATATACTGTATGTGGCTCTCTTCATCCCTGGGAGGAAGCTCTTCCATAACCTGATCTGTAGGCCCCCAGTATTTCTTCAAAAGGGAGACATGGAACACATTATGAATCCTTGATGAAGGGAGCAGCTCCAACCTATAGGCAACCTCCCCAATTCTTTGCAACACCTTGTAGGGTCCATAATATTGTGGGCCCAATTAGTATTGGTGTTCCCTTCCAATAAAGCATAACTAGACTAATGGAGCCTGAGGAAGACATAATCCCCTTTTTCAAATGCAAGCTCCCTCCTATGATCATCTGCATATGCCTTCATGCGTGCTTGGGCTTTCACCATGTGGTCCTTGCATTGCTGAAGTAGGGATGTTATATGTACCAAATCATCAATGGCTTGCTGGTTAGACATAGCTCCATCAAAAACAGTAAATAGGGAACATGGACTTTGTACCATACATGGCCTCAAATTGGCTCATCCCTATAGAGGTGTGCTTGGTAGTGTTATAGCAAAACTCAGCCAAGTGCAACCACCTGTCCCATGTGGCCTGGTATCAAAACAGAAATGTCTACGTACTCCTCTAGCTACCTGTTAACCTTCTCAGAATGGCCATCGGTGGGTGGTCAGCAGTACTTGGAGTGAGAAGTGTACCCACTACCTTGAACAATTCTTGCCAACAGTGGCCCACTTACTATTTCCTGTAACAGTCCATGAAGTTTTTGAACACGTTCTCCATGAATTGAGCAGAGGCTGAGGATTGTGTCTTTTTAGGTATAAAAGGTGCTGCCTTAGTGAGCCTTTCCACAACAACAAAGATACTATTCCAGCCCCTAGCTGTCACAGGCAGACTGGTTATGAAGTCCATTGAAATATGGGTCCACTTACCCTCTGGAATGGGCAAAGGCTAAAGCAAACTTGCCGGCCTGAGATTTAGTTCCCTGTTTTGTTGACAAGGCCTGCAGTGTTGAACATATTAGCCCCTTCCATATGACACTTTGCTTCATCCTTTCATATGTATTAAACAGTCCAGTATGACCAGTTATTGGGGAGGAGTGCATCTCTTGCAGGACCAGCAGCTTGTAGGTGGAATTCTCCACAAGAAAAACAAGCCATTGTACAGTCTGTAATAAGGATGGCCTTCACAAGAGGGGTTGTGGAATATAGCTGCAGGCTCAGGATCTGAGAGATACTCCTCTTGGATTCCATGAATCCACTCCTTATATACTTCTGTAATGAAGCTTAAGGTGCAGGCCCACATCCTAGATAAAGAATCTGCCACTATAATCTCCTTCCCTGCAATATCAAAATCTGCTACCTCCTTTACTTGGGACAGAGATTAGTTTGTGACAGAAAATACTTGAGTGTCTTGTGGTCAGTCTGCACCTTGAAATGGCTGTCATAAACCTAATGATGCCGATTCTCAATGGCATGAAGTATTGGCAACATCTCCTGGTCATATATATGATAGGTAAGCTCCTTTGTATCCAACTTTCTACTTGCATAGGCAATCACTCCATGGTGATGAACTCTCTATCCAACAACTCCTTGAGACTTGCCTCGCCACCTCCACCCTCTCTAATTTTGACAGCCTGCATGGTGCTTTGTTCACTAGTTTAGACCCTGGCTCAAGAGTGATGGCGTGGTCAATGTACCTTTGAGGTGGGAGTTAATGGGGACGATCAGCAAACATATGTGTATATTGCTACATTAATTCTTTCATCTCTTGATCCTCAACCAAGACTCATTTACGTCCTCAGATTTTGAGAGATGGATAGCATAAGATGCACAAACACTTTTTAGATCCTTTGCCAACTTTCTTGAAGAAATAATAGACAGATGAGGTGGTTCATAACCCTTAAATAATACCTCCTCACCTTTATGCAGGAATCTCATATACATGTGATTAAAGTCCTTGGTGACCTCACCAAGGGATCTTAGCCAATCACAGCCTAGAACAATGTCTATGGGACCCATGTTCAGAGCTGGAAAGTATAAATGATGATAGTTGAATCTGAGTGGCCTAGCAATAGTACCTACTGAGAGAATGCTCCCCATTAGCCACTTGTACTTGTAAGCCATGATAAGGTGTAACCTTACTGCTTGGAAAGATTTAGAATTAATGAAGTTGCGCGTGCTCCCACTATCAACCAGAATGTGAACAGGTCTACCATTGATTGCGCAGTTAAGTCTGAGTGTTTGGGCACTTGTAGCTCCCTTAAGTGCCTCGGGAGAGATGCTGTACATGACAGATTGAGTGTCCCAGAACATATCATCATCATCAACACAAGGGTTCCCATCTGAATCTCTACCAACATCCATGTACGCATCAATAATCTCGACCCTCCATGGTTGGCATCTCCTTGGGAAATTGGGCTGGCAGTCACCATTAATTATGGTGTCATGTAAGGTAGATCAACCTGGGTCAAATGGAAAGGCCCCCCTTTGGATCCATGAGTAGACTCAACATCACCCTGGCCTTCACCATCACAATCATGAAATTCTGGCTCTGTTGCTGCAGGGTCATCTAAAATGGGATCATCCTTGATTTCAATGATCATGCTCACAGCTTTGCACCTGCCTAAACTTTGCACACATTTCTATGCTCTGGTGACCACTTTTTACAACATCGATAGCACAAATTCTTCTTCTTTTTATCCTCAATGATGACCTGAGACAATTGTTTCACCACTTTATCCTTCGTATCATTAGGCTCCTCCTTAGGGCTGGGCGTGATTGAAGCCTTTGCATCCTCAGCCCTATAGGGTTTGATGTTTTCCACATTGCTGCCATAAACAGAGGAATACCTGGGAATAGGAGTGGCTGTTGTAGGAGGCACCATTTGCTTAGAAATCACTGGAGACCTAGGCTTATTGACAGGGCTGGTGTCCAAGCGACCATTACCCACACCCTTATACTTGGGTTCATGTAATTTAGCAAGTCTCATAGCCTCCTTAAGCGTGTTGGGACTTTGAGCTGATACATTAGCAGCTATGCTGGGATTCATTCTTCATTTCTGAAACTATCTTCTCCAAGGAGGCAATGCGGAGCTTTGCATCTTTGAGTTCTTGCTGTAGGAAGTAAATCCGTTCGTGTGGATCAAGCTTACTTTGAAATCTGTGATAAGTCAGAGCATAGGGGGAGGCGTCAATGCCATGGCGGTGTAGGATGGCTTCTTGGTGGCTGGAGTTGATGGGAAAAGCTTTGTTTTCGGGAACTCCATATTGAAAAAGACCTGCGCAATCAGTGACCCCTTTATTTGAGCTAACACCTTAGACTGAGCCAAGGGCTCGGCTCAGCCTAAGGCTTGGTTAGCTGACGAAAACCCCACCTGTACGGTGAGCTATACAGCAAGTGGCGGTGGAGGGGCTAGTAGGCAGAGGGGGCTAGCGGATGGAGAGGCTAGCAGGTGGAGAGGCTAGGCTAGCAAGCGGCGGCTAGCAGGCAGGCGGTGGCGGCGGAGAGAGAGCATGCGGGGAGGCTAAGTGGCGGAGAGGCTGAGCGGGGGAGGCTGGGCGGAGCGGAAAGGCGAAGCTCAACGAGAGAGAGAGAGAGAGAGAGAGAGAGAGAGAGAGAGAGAGAGAGAGAGAGAGAGAGATTTTTAGAGTCTTTGGAAGACCGATGGGTCTATGAGATTGAAAGAAAACCTGATACAAATTCCAGTAAGGGTGGAGCTACTAAAACGAGCATCATCACCCATGCTGAATCCTAAGTCTGATCATACATAATCAAATACATATGGGTATGACAGTGAAAAGAAAAAAGTTTGGAGCGGAACGTAATCCTTCGTATGTCATGTCGCCCTGGCTAGTGCATAGCCGGTTATGGGGCGCTGGCGTCTGTCAACGGGTCTCGTGCGTCTTGTTCTCCTGGAGGAGGCTCGGCGCAAGACCAGAGCCATCGTGTTTATGTTCTATTTGCAGATTTTCTACTCCACCAATAAAAGCCACATCAGCATATCACTTTCTGATGTAAGGCTGCTTCCTTCTTCACTGTTGGAATCACTTTCACTGCCCTCTTCCTCCTCCTTTTTTGGATCAGAAATTTTTGCCCTACTAACCATATCAAATCTCATTGTCTTACCTGAAGGAGCATGAACAGTAATCACCCCATTTTTCCAATCTTGAATTGCCCCCACCCTGCGTAACCAAGGTCTTCCAAGAATAAGATGATAAGCCCCTAAACCAGCTGGCATCACATGGAAATCCGTCTTGCAATGCACCTTAAAATTTTCAACATCCAATTCAACACAATCCCCAAAGTCTTAACTTTCGCATGATTGGCCATCCGAATCCGATACCTTGAAGGAGAACAGATCTTCAATCCCAATTTCTCAGCACACATCTGAGTAATCACACAAATTTGGGCTCCTCCATCAATATATGCCTCACCAGGTCCCCTCCCTTTATGCCAGGCCTCCACTGAAGGCAAGATATCAGAAAGCTCAGATATAGACAACAACTTTACCGTCTTCTTTCGAGCACTCCTATTGCCAGGATTCACAGCACGCCTCCATTCCTTCTTCAATTTGGGACACAGACTGATCATTTGACCAAAGGTAATATCAGGTTTTCTGCTTGAGGGATCTTCCACTAGATCATATTCCCCTTGTTCTCTTCCAATAGGGTACTAAAATACCTTGTATTTCCTTCTAGGATTCTTAGCTCTTCTTGTCTTCTTTCTCTGGTAATTGACCACCTCTTCAGCATGCTCTTCTTGCCTTGCAATTGGGCTGGCTTCTTCTTCACGGGTTCTTTTCCCTGCAGGCATAACATCTGTATCCTCCTCCTCTATTCCAAGTAAACTCACAAGCTTTCCTAACAATGAATTTACTAGTACCACTCGATTGACCTGCTTCCTTCACCTCCACACTATGATCTTCACTCCTGTTATTCAGCCCTGGTGGCAGTGGAGAAACATCTCTCCCCCCTCAAGGTGGTTTATCACAATGTGAACTATAATGACCCATATCTCCACAGTTAAAACATTGAACATTGAAAGCATAAACCCCTCGTGCTCGGCCCGATTGTCAAGAAGCTGAAACATTGGATGAAGGCAATCCACCTGTACCTCTCCCTGCAGAAGACCTACCTCTGCCCCTACCCGCTATCAAATTGAGAGAAAGATTCTTCATAAGTTCTGATTCTTCTTTCTTGGATTCTGACTTAGGTGGCTCATCCATCACAGAAAAGGTAACTGAAGGCTTCGTCTGTACCATAGGAAGCTCACTGTTAAGGTGAATCAATTTCTTTTGTTTTCTTTCCTTTTCCTTGGCCACTCTCAGAGCATTCTCAAGCCGAATTTCAGATTTCAATCCAGCTATGAACCTATCCTTCTTAATTACACGAGGGGGCACCTCTAGCAATAAAGCAATCTGCCATCTATTCCACAAGATGGTAAAACCTTCCCAAGTACTCATCCACCGACTGGTGCGAGTTCAGCTGCAAAGCACACAGCTCTCTCTAACCCATCAGCATCACGCACACATGTAAACCGTGCCATAAAGGCAGCCCTCACCTCAGCATAACTCGGATTCCGATGTACCCTTTGCTCATCCTGGCATCTGGCCTGAAAATCTTCAAGCCAATTACGAGCCTCCCCCATCAAACAAAAGGAAAGAATATGCAAAAGTACTTCAGGAGCATTCCTGTCTTTAATCAAAGCAGTAAACTCCATACTCTCAATGAATCTTTCAGGGTCTTCATTGAGTAGCCCATAAAATCTAGGAAATTCATGAGCCATCTTGTCAACTCCAAAAACTGGAAAAGCATCAACCAAACACCCCAATACTAACAGCTCTATTTCTCAGTAAGGCTTTAACTTAGCATTCTTTTTCTTCAGGGCAATCTCCTTAAGAACTCTCTTAATTATTGCTCGAAGACGGATCACTCGAAGTGAATAATCAAAACATTTGGCTTTTGTGTGTCCACACCTACCACACTCCTTGCAGATAATTACCCGCATACGAGTAGTTCAGCCCATCATGCAACACTCCGCAGCCAAACCACAAAAAATACATATTAAACCTCTCCCATCCCTTCTACGATGTCTTGTCTTGACTGTACACAATCTCAATCCAACACCCACAGTGTTTGTCCCGAGCAGGATCGCCAAAAAGATGATACAACAAAAAAAGAAACAATATTGAAGAAGTTCATATATCTATCAAACTAAGAAATATGGTGGCGGAGACATCATGGAATCAGTATAGCAATGTGGAATGGCCCCAAGAAACAGGGCCTAGCACATCATCTAGAGCATGGATCCAATCACAGTGGTCGTATCATTCACAAACTCGCTTCAATCAATCCTAACAACACTCAAAATACCGAACAAGTGCCAATCCCAAATGAAATGACAACCTCAGGGTAGAGAATCTGCCACGAACACTCTTATTAGGACAATGGATAATCAGATATGTAGAAAAATGAATCCACAACTCAAAGGTGAGAAATTGTCAGTGTCTTCATCAGGAACCAACCACGAACATCTTCACGAACTTCTTCTTGTCTCAGATTAGTGTGAGAAATAAAGGAAGCAAGAGCAAGAGTGAGTAAAATGGAGAGAGTGAGTTGAACATAGTTCACTCCCCAAATTGTACTGAACTGAAGTGAAGTACAATGAAAGAGATGAGGGTTTTGTCTAAGTGACAAAACCCTATCTAATCACTAATTGTAGTTAGAGATTAGACCGTGGTTAGAGGGAAAAACCTCTATGAGGGAAAAATGCCCCTAACCCACTTATTATATTACATTGGCCACTGCCTAGAATATGATAATAATTCTAACATCCCCCTGCAGTGCCAATGTGGTGTACAAGGTAGTGATTAATCACCAAAAGGAGATAAGTTTAGGGCATTGCGAAATGCCTCAAACTTCTCATGTGGAAGTGCTTTGGTGGAGATGTCTGCAACATTGTCATGTGTTGACACATAGATCATACTGATCTCTCATGCATGAACTTCTCTCTGACATAATGATAATGAACCTCAATGTGCTTCATGCAAGCATGAAACATAGGATTCTTTGCCATTGCTATAGCACTCTGACTATCAGTGAGAATTGGAGAGGACCCTCCAATATGAGATGAAGATCAGCGAACAAACATCGCAGCCAAACACACTCAATTGTCGCTGTGAAAGCTGCCCTGTACTCAGCTTCACATGAGGAAGTAGCCACTGTAGATTGCTTCTTGCTTAGCCAAGAAATGCAAGCGTTGCCTAAAAAGAAACAATTACCACTAGTGGACTGCTTGGTATCATAGTCTCTAGCCCAATCTGAATCACTGTAAGCATGCATCTGCAAGTCACTCCGCTTGGGAAACATCAAGCCAAAAGACTTTGTGTCTTGCAAATATCCGAATATGCGTTTTACAACCTGCCAATGTGTTGTCTTTGGATTGTGCATATATCTGCTCACCTGAGATACTGCATATTGTATATTGGGCCATGTATTGCACAATTAGATGAGGCATCCAATAGCCTGGCTGTAAAGTGTGACATCCATTGATCCTCACTGTAAGCTGATGCGTGATACCTTTCTCCTTAAAAAATGCCTCAAATTCATGAGACATATACTCTCCCCCTCGATCTGTGCGAAGTGTCTGCACCTTGAGTCGTGTCTCATTCTCAACCATAGCCACAAAGTGTTTGAAATGCATAAATACTTCTGATTTTGCCTTGAGACCATAGACCCAAGTGTAGTTGGTGAAGTCATCTATGAATGTAACAAAATAAAGATAACCCCCAAAAGCAGGTGTCCTCATCAAGGATGCAACCCTCACATGCATGAGGAGGAGACGACTCTAAAGGAGGCAATGCATCAACCATATCATGCCTCTGAAGTGTCATTAAGTTGCCATAGCTCATGTGCCCATACCTGTCACAACCTATCCAAGGCTCAAAATGCACCACAATGCTCTGTTGAATGCCCAAAAATCTGCAAATAGAATCTGCAAAAAGTGGCAAAAGTCTGCGAATAGATTTGTATTGAGTCCAGAAATGCTTACAAACTTCCAAAATGCTCTTTTACCTGCAAAGTTGCAACCCAAATGCAAAAGCCCCAATTTCTTGTGGGAAATTGCATACAAAAGAGGGAAAATGATATGAAAGCCCCAAATGTTGCACAAATTGCACTCTGCTTGCAAAAGCCCCAAATTTCACTGCAAACTTGCAGTGTAATTGCAAAAGCCCCAAATTTCTCCAAAACTTGCAGACCAACTGCTATGTCTGCTAAAGCTCCAAATGTGCTCCCAAAAGCTAAGCCAAACAATGGCTGAATGCACAACTGAACCTGCAAATGAACTTTGCCAAAAAATGACAGACACATTCAGCCTGCAACAAGCTGCCAGTACATAGCTGTACGGAATCCGTATAGTGTACGGACGACTGTACGGAAGCAACATGTACAAAAAGGACAGTACGGAATGCTAGTCCGTACGGTTGTACGGATGGTGCAAGTGTACAGACGGAATTGTATGGCTGTATGGTGAAACTTGTACGAACTGTGCGGGCGGAGTTCTGCGCAATTGTATGGAATGCGATGTACGGACGGGAGTAGGTAGCTGGTACAGAATCGGTACAGTCGTATGGAATGTACAGGGCTATACGTGAGGTAGAAAGCTTGACGATGGAGCTGAAATGCGGGAGTTGGAAGAGGAGAGCAAGTAGCAAGGAGTAGGTCCAGGAAGGAGAGCTGCTTTGATACCAAATGTGAGAAATTAAGGAAGCAAGAGCAAGAGTGAGCAAAATGGAGAGAGTGAGCTGAACGTAGTTCACTTTCCAAAATCTACTAAACTGAAGTGAAGTACAATGAAAGAGATGAGGGTTTTGTCTAAGTGACCCTATCTAATTACTAACCGTAGTTAGAGATTAGACCTTGGTTAGGGGAAAAAACCTCTTTGAGGGAAAACTGCCCCTAACCCACTTATTACATTACATTGGCCACTGCCTAGAATATAATAATAATTCTAACAATCAGGTCGTACTAAATAGAGCCGGCTTCTACTCTCCTCATCAAGAGAAAACTGCAAATCTGCCATGAACTTGCGTCATCAGGTAGACCATAAAAGTGCGATGACATGAAGAAGATCTCTTCATTTACTACCCAAGGACAACCATCTCCTTACGTCATGGTAGAGAGACTCTTCAGCAATCACAGTCCAGCACCAAACTGAAATATCATATTCGAAAATCTTCAAGGCAAATCAGCCCATCCACACAAGCGTATCTACACGTGACCCAGCACAAGATCACTCAAGATTAAAATCAGCAATAGACGCAAGCAGGAAGTCGACCAATTCCTTTAGGATGATCTTCCACAGATCATCACGCAGATCATCACAACCACGTCGAGGTATTCTTTTGAATATTGATCAAAGTTTCAGCGTTTCCTGATTGCCAATCATTTATAGCAGTCTTCCGTTACTCCACGATGAGAGCCCAATTCCCTTAGGACATCCATCATCGAAGAAAAAACTTGACTCGCTGGAATGCTTCTCCCCGTATAAAATCCTTCTCTCTATTGCTTGCCTTTGCACTCTTGCCCGTTGATGTTAGGCTCCTCCTCTCATTTGCATGCCAACCACTTCCTTTGAGACAGCCACGAATTCCATCATCCATTTGGAAACTCTAGCAACCTTCCACCACGTACTATGGCAGCTCCCCTCTTCCTTTGAGTGTTTCACCTGACCACGTAGCCACCTTGCAACATCCATGCATAACTCCCACAGTGGTTGGCCACCTCACCACATGCATTAAACCACTCTTTTTCCCTTTCCCAGAAAACATACACCAAGGCAAAAAATGCCCCCAAATACTCACTTAATACACATCCCTTTCAAACAAGCACTTGTCCACAATCTATCACATATAATGAACCCATCCTTGACACATGGGAAACTCATATGATCCCCAACAAATGGAAACCACGCATAACAAAGGAAACCCATGACACAGGGTAACAAAAGAACATATATCTAGTCACTCACAAAAGACTTCGTCACACATTGGATACCATGGATACTGGTGTATCCACATTGCTTCTCATCATTTTCCATGCATCCCTGCAAAAGGCATATATTTATTTATCTTGAAATATTTACAACCATTCATCAAAGTTCCAAAAAAAGAGTCTCTTGTATCTCCAAACCCGCACCAAAACTAAAATGTGTACATCTATGTGCCTACTCACCAATATGTATAGTGCAAAAAAGCTATTTTTGGATCTATCAACGTAGGATCAACTTGTTGACTTCTTTGGTATCCTGTCTTTTCACTTCTTTGTATGGGTCAGCTTTGCTTACTTTACTGTTCACGTCTGCTGTCACCTCCTGTTTCATGTATTTTACTTTAGTGTTGACAATTTCTGGCACTTTAGAGACCAGTTGTGGTGTTGGTGGGGATAAGTTGCACTGGTGCAGCACCTTGTTGATGACTTCTTGCTTTCCATTACCCTCTAGATTGTGGACTTTCCTTTCAAGAGCTGCAAGTCGAAGATTGAGTTCTTGGACTTCCAAGTTCTAAATGGTACACACACTCTTTTGGATCGGGGGCTTCGTTCCCTGATGTGTTTTCGCACATTGGGGAGGTCGGGGAAAAACTTGCAACACATGCAAACAAGGGCTTCACATGGGTGAATGCTTTGATCTTGGCATCTTGGGTGTATCTATCTTGGCATGTGCATTTTGAATAACCCCTCTCCCTGCTGTATTAACCCTTGAGATGGGCTGGGGGGTTTTCAGCCTAGCACGGAGTTGTTGAGCCGAGCCCCGAGATGGGCCAGGGGGTTTGAGTCCAGAGAGAGAGAGAGAGAGAGAGAGAGAGAGAGAGAGAGAGAGAGATGATACGATTGTATTAAATTCCGCTTAGGACCCTTGGGGTGCTTGAAGATTTTATAAAATCTAGTCTAAGCTATACTCATCGAAGCTCGTGAATTTACAACTATTCTCGAGGAAACTAGATAATATCATAATTTTCAATCTATGATGTGACCGTTGGAAGCTTGAGCTTGTATGTATGCTGTGGACTCACTTTGTGGATCTGAGGTAATATGAGTAGCAAACTAATATTGCGTTTCTGTGTCTTAAGGATGAATCTATTGCTTCAATGTAAACATTTGAGGTGAACTAAAGGGCATGCCAAAACTGCATGCTGTTGTTTGCAAAAAGAGTTTGAGTATGGGTCTCTAGCGATAAACGTATGCTGTGTAAGGTACCTGGATGAGACCAAAGATTTAGCGCATTCAACCCTTTCGTTTATAGCACTCTATAAGTGTTAGTGCTATTCACATGTAATCACATGATGTTGAGCGTGGTCTCTCAACAACACATTCCACAGAGATGCATGAAATAGATGGAAAGTTAAGAATTTATTTATAGCCTAATCTATGCAGAAGCCCCCTCGTTTTAATCATAAATAGAAAGGCTTGACAATGTTAAGCAAATGTAGATGTACACCTCCAAAATATACGTTTTGCCTTCGATCTTCAGACTACTGGACACAAAATTAACAAGAAAGTTCATCCTCTCAAAACTTGATCACTTTGCATGTTGAGGCTACGAGTCCTAAGAGAAGTGCATATTCTCATCTTTGACCCAAACGCTCATTTGACCAACGAGAACTGCAAATGAATGGTGGAACTATACATTCTGGAAAGGATCCTTGAAGAGACGATATGAAACTGTAACTAAACCAAAGAACAGCCCTCAAACCAATTGCAAATTCCTCTTGGGCTCCCGTGCATGGTTTGCAGGCGCTTACGGGCTTCAATCCTCGCGTAGAAACCAAAATCGCAGTGAAAGGAACACTCTGGCACAGAATCGCAGCAAAGGAAACACTCTCGGGCTCAAGAACCTGGCACGCAATCCAAGACAAGCTTTGTAGAAGAAAATCGCAATTTGCTCTTGCACTATAATTTGTAACCGGAACTTGGACAAAGCGTGGGAACTTTGAAGAGCTTGTTGAAGCGTGATTGCCGACAAGTAGAGTAGCTGGGAGATGAGGGAGAGAAGCAAGAACACAGCACTAGGGGCCAGAAAGAAGGGCTGGCCCCCCCCGAAGGTCTTTATTGCAATAGAAAATAGTCTTTGTACAACTCGCTCTTCACAAGAGCATGAACTGAGTACAAAATTGAATGATCTTGAGCTCTTTGGCTCTTCTTTTATAAACTTGGCCTAGCAAAAAGCTAAACCTGCTTTCTGAAAGCTATTTCTAGCTTTAGTGCTTCTTAAAAGCTATTTTATGCTTTTGTTCTTCCTAAAAGCTACTTTTATACAAAAATCAAGCTTTCTAGCTTTTTCTGCTGCTTTTGCTGCTTTTTCTGCTTGTCTGCCTAGCTGGGGCCCTCCTCCATATAAGTGTCCACTTTCTGGATGCTTTTTGCCTTTGGTAGGACCTGCTTTTTGCACTTTTCCCCTAATTCTAGGGCTTCTTTGCACTTTCCTTGGTCCTACACATTGCCACAAACAACATTCAATACTTTAACCCGTTAAAGGTTAATCTAATGCATGCATTCTAGTTCTTGGACTATTTCTAGTCCCTTGTGGGCGTCCCCATAGTTCTCTTTTTACTGATGCAAAGCAAAAGTAAAACAATAAAACTTACTTTTGGTTAATTAACTTAACCATTCTTTGACCAAAGTTAATTCTAATAAAGATTATTCTTTATTTTTCTTGGGAGAAGCCCCACCTGGTGACACGATAGAAGGCAAATTTCTAACATGCAGGAGAAGTCGAATGTTTGTCATCAATGATGAATCCAAACCTAAGCAAGCCAGTGGCTTTGTGGGACTCGGTATTTTTGTGTGTTGTGTTTACTTAATGTTGCCCTATACAGAGGCATAGTCGAATGTTCTGTGTTTGGTACTTCAATTCTATGATTAATTTTTTTTTAAAAAGTACTTCATTATTGTGATCATTCAAAGTAGTACTTCATTATTGTGATCATTCAAAGGCTAAATTTTTTTGCTACTTTCTTTTTTTGACAATTCGCAATTTGACAAGTTGAGACTTTCTAGAATAAGGTAGTGTCAGATTTTTCATTTGTCGTGTTGGAATTGTTGAAGCATGTATTTGAGAGCCTTTTTTTGAGGATGGTGAAAAACAAACATTTTTCTCGTTTTATTTTTCAGTTATATTATTGATGTTGTGATGATGAGCGTCGAGGTTAAGTTTTTTGGAATGGTGTGCTCATGCTTCCTGTTGCTATTTGTACCTTCTAATAGATATTTCACAAGTCTCGCCTCCGTAAAATTAAGGTCACTCCATCAGAGACTGCCTTGACAGATGTCTTGAGAGAGGTACTTCTCTGGCTGTGGCATTAAATACTGCTCTTTTTGTAATAAAGTCCATCTTCATCTCTGTCCTTAAATGAGGCAAAACCTGCCATAAAAAAAGGCTAATTTATAAGAGTAAGAGGCCTCAAAACAAGTATAGGAACCCAGCATCTTCGTTTGTTTATACATGCAGAATACTAAACTTGAGGAACATTATTAAACTTGACGAACATTATTAGCCGACCTGTACCTATTTTTGCTTGCATTTATAAGTAGAGACCCAACTGTATGCAGTCAATGCTATGGCAACGTTTATGTTTGAGGGGGTATTGTGAAGTGCAAACCTTAAACACTTTGTTTGTCCTTAGGATTCCAAGTTTGGGAATAGGCTTGGCATTTTATCTCTAGTTTCAACATCCTTGTAATGGTTGTGAGAGTGTGCACCTCACAAATGTACAACTTGACATGATGCTCAGGTATCTATAATGAAGAAACTGGATCATCCAAATATTGTGAAGCTTATTGAGGTTATTGATGATCCTGAGAGTGACCATCTGTACATGGGTATGTTCCTCACTCAAAAGTTTTTCTCCAATCAGATTAGGCTCTACTCTTGTATGACAGAGAATATGATGGAAAGGACAATTTTGGGACAGGCACTTGGTAACAGTTAGTCAGATGGGAGAGCTCTTTGTTTAAGATTGATACTTAATACGGTCTGCAAGTCATTTTTTAAATAGCTGATATATCCTGTATGGTTTCGAGCATCAACCAAACACATGGCAAACTGAAGCTTAGAAGGGAAGAAGTAAGGCTTTTTAGTTTGACAGGTTTCCTCTTGAGTCTTCCACATACTTTGGGCCCATGGCATCCAATAGAGGTGATCAAGTTATTTGCCAAGCGGGATTGATGTATGAAAGTTAGTGATTCTAGTCGATTCACATTGTCATATACTTTTTAAAAAAGGATGGCATCACACAGAGGTGATTAAGTTATTTCCGAAGCAGGATTGATGTATGAAAGTTAGTGATTCTAGTCGATTCACGTTGTCATATACCTTCTAAAAAAGGATGGCCAATGCTTTTGTAGAGAATAAGAGCAGCGTGCACATCGTTGAAGAGAAACTCAAGAAAGAATAGCACGCTTTAGCATCCATAGAGGTCTAGGGTTTATGATTAAACCCTAGATCTAGATAAGAGTGGCATGTCGTATCATCAGCCGTGTGATATTAAGCGTCCCATAACAAACCTAGGCTTGACTGACGAGGTTATCGCAGTCGCCCTTTGGTACTGACCTTATGGAGAGAGCACATTTATATAAATGACATTTCAGGGTTTTTGGGCAGCTAATTTGGAAGGTATCTACACTATGTTCAACACTTGTGCTTTTGGTCTTCAAGTGTTTAATTAGTCATGGTGCCTTTTGGTCTCCAAGCATTTATATAGTCTTACGGTTAAGTTTCTTCTATCTCATGCATATGTGCATGGTGTTTTCTCACATGGTATCAGTGGCAAGTTTATGTGAAGCTAAGTCTTAGTTGACAGCAAGACGCATGTGGAGTGCTTGAAACCAAGTTTATGTGAAGCTAAGGCTTTGTTAACGTCAAGAGTGACTCAAAGCAAGATCTAAACGGCATCAATTTACAGGCACCTCTCTTAGAAGGTCACATGGAGGTTTAAGCATCCACATGAGTGAATAATAGATGTGCACTTGTGTAAACTGAAATTTTAACGGGCATGAAGCTTACAGTCAATAATTGAGCCCGTACCAGCTATTGTGCAGGCTAATCGAGAGAGGGAAAGAAAGAAAGAAAGAAAAAGAAAGGTTTACTAAAATGTGTGAAAGACCAAAAAGGCCTATGTGACCAAAATCTGAATACATAATGAGATACAACCCTTGTAGGAAAACTGGAGGTGTCTAGTACCCCCCCCCCAAAGTGCAAATGACGTAAAATGAAACAACTGATGTATCTGAGGTATAATGCTGAAATGCTGGAAACACTGAAGATACTGAAAATACACTGGTACTTTAGCCCTGATAATTGTCTAGAATCTCGTGGACTCTGATGTCTCTGAAAGATTTGCCCCCTGATCTGCCCTGTGTCTTGTGTGTGGGGGAGGTGTATTGGAGTCTGCGGAGAAGTGGGTTTGACAAGGAGGGTCAGAAACACTGTGTACTAGTTCTAATCTGAGGGACTAAAGATGTGAATGAGCCTTGGCGAGTGCCCCAACTGCGGTGCCTTTGGAGCATGTCTAAGATCGGCTCTGTTGGTTTGACTCTTGGTTTGACTCTCGGATGCTATGAGGTGGCCTGTCTCCGTGAGGCTGCAAGTAGGGTACCCTGAATAGGACGTCTACTTGCTGTGCCTATAGATGTCTTCATGCGGGTCTGGCATGTAGGAGGAGCAGGCTTGGGGTCCTGTGCTCTGCAGTGGCCCAGAGTGTGCGGCCTGGGATTATCTCTTGTGATGAAGAAGTCTGTGATCCACTGCTGCTTGTGGTCCTGGCCGTGTGGTGGTCATATGAGTGTATGTCTTAACCGTGCCATTTCTAGCACATAAAGGGTGGCACATCTCTGGAATGGAAATCAATGACCAGTCACATGTTGTGAAACCCATGCTCAAAGAGGCAGTGGTATCTCCTATGTATCTCATAGTACTGAGGGCATCTCATGAGCACATGCTCCTTGGTTTGCAAGTCACATAAGGTGCTTAGTCTCAGCTCACGGTGGCATTGTATTAGTAAGCTTTTGGGTTAGTTCTCAGACCAGTCACATGTTGTGAAATCCATGCTCAAAGAGGCAGTGGTATCTCCTATGTATCTTATAGTACCTAGGTCATATCATGAGCATATGCTCCTTGGTTTGCAAGTCACATAGGGTGCATAGTCTCAGCTCACGGTGGCATTGTATTAGTAAGCTTTTGGGTTAGTTCTCAGACCTATCAGCCATCATTGCTTGAGTATTTTGGTTACTTTTTCAAGTAAAAGGGGGACACTGTCGAGTCTTTTGTGCTGTCAAAGTTTTATATTTCTGCAGCTGTGCCAATGTAAATCCTTGAATTTGCTCTTCATATAGAAACATTTGATGTTTTTGTATTTTTCTATATTCTTGGTTTGTTTGCATTGTAAAATCGTTATCATGATAAAAATTGCGGTATTTGCCTCCATGCTTTCCTAGATATGTCATTGGCTATATGCACATGGCTTCTTTTACTTTGCAGTGTTGGAGTATGTAGAAGGCAGTTGGATGTTTGAAGGATCAGGTCCTCCAGGAGGGATAGGAGAACCCACTGCACGGAGATATTTAAGAGACATAGTTGCTGGGCTCAAGTATTTACATGGTCGTGTAAGTTGTGAGTCCATGAGATTGTGTATGTTTTCCAAATGGGTGAACTTCCTGTGCAAGTTCTTAACTTGAAGCCATTTTTAGGGAGAGTACCCCATAAGCTGTGTATCTTATGGGGTACTCTCCATAAGAATGGCTTGAAGTTAAGAACTTGCACATGTATTTTACCCATTTGGCAAGCAATGTTGGCATTAATGATGGTCTTATTAGTGGAGCAATGTCTCCCAATTTCAAGGATCATGAAGCCACTCTGTCTTTGTAGAGGATTATACATGGGGACATCAAGCCAGAGAACCTTCTTATCACTGGTGATGGCAAGGTCAAAATTTGTGACTTCAGTGTCAGTCAGACTTTTGAAGTAAGACCTTTTGTTTTCGTGAATTCAAATTGATAATTCTTTTGATCCTTGTGTCAATAATGATCATGCTTTGTTGCTAAAGGGATGCATGAGTCTTTCAAAACCATCTTGCAAGAACACTCTTGCTGTTGATCTGATCAGATATTTTTAAGGCGTTGTGAGGTGTACTTACCCAGCCATGGTATGCAGAATGACAATGATGAGCTCCAAAGATCTCCGGGTACCCCTGTTTATACAGCTCCAGAATGTTGTTTAGGTGAGTTACTACCTCCTCTCTTACACTAAGTGTCTTCCTACAGAATCTCAAGGATGTGACCTCGTTTGTTGCTGCGGCATGATACTCAAACATCCTGATTGTAATGTCTTTCACCTTTCATTGACATTGAATCACCAAATCAAACATATTAAATAAAGAAAAGGCAAAGCATATTTTTTGAAGGACATAAAATAGATAATCATCTCGACAAGCGGGCTGCTTTGAGCCCTCTTCCCTTTGCTTGTAGTTCTGCGTGCGATTTCCTCTCAAGCTACATTCCAGCTTGTGTCTTCCCACAAGATGTGTTTTGTTGTCTGAATCTGCACTTCACTCCTATCCAAAACTTCTTGCAGCTTATGTGGGTCATTAACACCTCAGCTGCCCACGTTTCTCAGTCTGGCCTGTGTGCATGTGCCCTCTGGTGCCTGTTCTTCCTATTCTTTGTGTGTTTATTTGTTTTGTTTCTTCTATTTAGTTTTCCTATAGGTTTAGTTCTCTTTTTGTTTGTTAACTGTGTTGTCTATTTGATTTCCTTTGTTTTGTTAGCACTGCCTTCCAGGCAGCGCTATACTAACACTTTTGTAAAAAAAGTGTCCCACACCATTTCTTGCCAAGTGGCCCCCTTCTATTTTGATTAAATCTCTCTGTCTCTCTCTGTCTCTCTCTCTCTCCCTCGCAGCTCACCCTCTCCCCCTCGCAGCCCCTCGCAGCTCACTCTCTCTCACCCGCTCAGCCTCAGCCTACCCCCTCGCAGCCCCTCGCAGCTCACTCTCTCTCACCCTCTCCGCCTACCCTCTCGCAGCTCCCCTCGCAGCTCACCCCTCCCCCCCCTCGCAGCTCACCCCTCCCCCCCCTCGCAGCCCCTCACCCCCCCCTCGCAGCTCCCCTCTCCCCCTCGCAGCCCCTCGCAGCTCACTCTCTCTCACCCGCTCAGCCTCAGCCCGCCAACTCACCCGCTCCCCTCCCTCCCTCACCCGCTCAGGCTCAGCCCGCCACTCACCCGCTCAGCCCCTTTCCCCCCGCCTCAGCCTCTCTCGCAGCAACAGCTCCCTCCTGCTCAGTCGCAACAGCTCCCTCCTGCTCAGCCCGCCAACCCTCCCTGCGCAAGCTGCTCCTCTCTCGCCTCCTGCCTGCCTGTTGCTCCTGCTCAGCCCCGCAACCTCTCTGTGCAAGCCAGCAGCTCAGCTCCCTGTTGCTCCTGCTCAGCCCTGCAACCTCCCTGTGCAAGCCAGCAGCTCAGCTCCCTGTGGAAGCCTCTGTTGGAAGGGAAGGGAAGGGGGTTTAAGGAAAGTCTTAAACTTCCCCCCCCCGTGCGAATAGACTTACAGCAAGTGTCCTTAAAGTGCAGGAAGGGGCAGTTTTTGAGGGCAAAAGGAGGCAGTTTTGACAGTTTTGAAAGCAGAGAATTTAGCAGCTCCACCATGGCCCTTAGAGGCAGTTTTGAGGAGAGAATTCAGCACTTCCAGGAGTAAGGAGATGCCACAAACAAGGAGCTCCACCATGGCCCTCCAAGGAGCAAAAGTAGAGAAAGATAAAAGCATAGGCAGCAGTACAAGAGCCGAAGAGGCAGCAGTACAAGAGCCGAAGAGGCAAGTTCTTCTTTACCCTTAACATCTCCTTCCCCACCACCTCCAACGACCTCCCCAACCCTTTCTTACCCATCTACTTTACTCAATCCTCCTGTGGCTCCGACCCCATCTCCTTTACTTCCATCTCCCCCATCACTTCCGGTTACCTCCCTTGCCTCAATCCCAACCCTTTCCTACCCACCTCCTCTACTCAATCCTCCTCCTCTCCCTCCTTCAGTCTCACCTCCTCCTCTTGCTCCCGTTCATTCCTCCCTAGCCCTTTCCCTTGCTTATTCCTCCCCTCTCCTAGTCCCTACCCATCCTCTTCCTTCCTCTTCCTCCCCTCCCCTAGTCCCTATCCATCCTCTTCCTTCCTCTTCCTCCCCTTCCCTATTCCCTACCCAGCCTCCTCCCTCCTCTTCTTCCCCTCCCCTAGTCCCTACCCAGCTTCTTCCCACCTCTCCCCACCGACCCTCCCTTTCAGCCCCTTCCTCCCCTAGTGCAGGCTCTTCTTCGGTCCCTGACTCCCTACTTCCTTCTACCGGATCTCTCTCTTCAGGACCTCCATTTTCTGCACCCCTCCTTTACTCACCTTCTTACCCTCTTACCCCCTCATCCTTGTACCCCCTCTCCCCTTCACCCTCCACAGCGGAAGCAGTCCTGGCAGATAATCTGCGATTGAGAGATTTAGTTATGCAGTGCATGGAGACTTGCAGACTTCAGGGCGTTGCGATTCAGTCTCTCACAGCACAGATACACACACTGACTGATCAGCTATCGACAGTTGAGAGTCATAGATCTGATCAGGACTCCCATATTCGCCAGCTTCATACCAGAGATATTGATCGGGATATCCAGTTACGGACACATGCTGAGCGCATAGTGCAGCTGGAGACACGCATTCAGGAGCATGTTGTGGCATGCGATGATCGCCTCCAGCAGCTGCATGTAGCTCCTCCAGCTAGTGCAGCAGTTGAGGAGAGGTTGGCCACACTGCAGACAGAGGTACAGAAGACCTCAGAGTGGGTGGACGTTGTGCGTAGAGCCCCACAGGCCCAGCAGACCACAGTCTCTGAGACTATTGCCGAGAGTCAGCGGCGAGCTCAGAAGGCCCTCAACATCCGCATCCGCGGAGTTGAGCGATCAGATACGAGATCAGCCATGGATTAGGCGACAGATTTCATATCTGGGACACTCGGAGTTCAGGATCATGGCATAGTAGCTGCATATCGAGTGGGCCGGGATCCAGCACGGCACCAGCCACTTATCATCAGATTCAGAGATGCTGAGGCCCGTCTCGCAGCATTACGAAGGAGATCCAGATTGAGGGACCATCCACAGATTCACATGGATGAGGACCTTACAGCTCTTCAGTGGGAGGAGCATAGACGTCTCATTGCACAGAGGGATGTTGCCCGTCGTGAGGGCAAGTGGGCCGTGATCAGAGAGGGCAGACTTTTGATAGGAGCTATGCGATCTAGACCGGCTGGAGCCCACAGTTGACGACACGAGGCCTATGGGACACGTAGTCTGCCAGATAGCTTGAGTTTCGCAGTTTGGAACTGTAATGGTTCCCTCACAGCTCAGCCTGGCAACTTACGAGAGGCCTTTTTTGATCAGGACATCGTCTTCTTTACAGAGACCCATGAGAGCCCAGAGAGAGGCTTGCCGCAGGTGACAGGGTATGCCTGGGAGTCTGTCTTTCGACAGCAGACTAGACGATCAGGAGGAGTCAGAGGATCTGGCGGTGTGGCAGTTCTTTATAGAGAGCATCTCAGATCGATACTCACAGTCATGAGCAGAGACCATCGGGCCAGATATCTTTGGGTACGGATCAGGAGACCCCCCCTGAGAGACTTGTTTATTGCAGTATGCTACTTTCCCCCGAGACAGTCTCGTTATGCCTCAGATGGACCAGGACAGTCACCTTTTGAGGATTTGTCAGCCGATGTATTGGAGTACTCACGCCGCGGAGAGGTCATCCTTTTAGGAGACTTCAACGCGAGGACATCAGACAGACAGGCAGAGATTTTGGACTTTGCTGAGGATCCAGTCTTAGTTCCAGCTGCCCCAGATGAGAGTTTTCCACGCTTATCTTCAGATAGAGGGGTAGAGGTGACAGATCAGGGACATCGCCTATTGGAGCTTCTCTCATCGCACAGCATGGTCATTTATAATGGACTTCGACAGTGGCCGCATTCATCCACAGCCACATGTTTTCCCTTCGCGGGTGGTGGCACGAGCGTCATTGATTACGTCTTGGGTCCCCCGACTTTAATCCCTTTTGTACATAACCTCACAGTCGACCCTTTTATGCCTTCAGCCGATCATGCACGTCTGCACTTTATTCTTACCCAGATTCCTCATGCCCCCCCTTCTAGACATCATGAGCGTCAGCCATACTATGAGGTTCATTTTGACCACCAGTTTGATGATATTTATAGCCAGCACCTGAGTGGTCTTCTCCGTCCGCACCTTCTCGATGCCCTACCCTCCACACAGGATCGGTGGGACCTTGTACATACCTCCATCATCTCAGCAGCCCACAAGTCCTTCCCCGTCACTTGCCACACATCCAGTCCTCCACCAGTCGGTCTTGTGCCTTGTAATGGATGGTATGATGAGGAGTGTAAAGAACTCCGCAGGAAGCTTCGCCTTGAGACACAGGAGAAGTCTCCCCTCCTCATTGAGACCAAGAAGAGTTACAAGCGTTTGGTGCGACGCAAAAAGTGCCAATTTCTAGCCCGGAATGAGGAGGAGCTGAGAAGTTTACTTTTCAGCTGTGATTCCAAGGAATTCTGGAAGAAATTCCTTCGCTTGAAATCTCAAACTCCTCTTACAGACCCGCAGGTTTGGCTTGCCTATACTTCCACTTTATATGATATTCCAGACCAGCCACACATCGACTTATCCCATGTGCCTAGACCCACCTCCTCTGCCTTATTCTCATCCAATAGTGTCCGAGCAGCAGCTCATCGTTTGAAGACTGGGAGAGCTAAGGACCATGATGGATTGCAAGCGGAGTATGTAATCCATGGGATTGATGCCTTAGCTACAGTCCTCTCCCGTCTTTTTAACGAGTCCATTTGTACAGGTCTTCCACCTAGTTGGCTAGAAAATACCATAGTACCCATACACAAGTCGGGGGATCCTTTGGAGGCGTCGAACTACAGGACCATTATGATTGGCCATGTCATGGCCAAGATTTATGCGACCATTCTAGAAGGACATATAAATGACCATGCCGAGGCGACAGGCATGAGAGCTAGAGGGCAGGCAGGATTTCGTGCAGAGCACTCGACTCTAGATCATATCTTCACACTCAGGGCTTTGATTGAGGAGGCGAAGTCACGTAAGCAACGGCTCTATTGTTGCTTCGTGGACTTCAGAAAGGCATTTGACACTGTGCCGCGTTTCAGACTCTTCCAGCGACTCCGTGACTTGGGATTCAATGGGGAGATTCAATGGGCGATCATGGCCTTGTATGAGAGAGTCACAGGTAGAGTCAGGACACGGGCGGGGCTGTCGGGGGAAGTACGCAGTACGATAGGGGTGAAGCAGGGGTGTCCTTTGTCTCCGACACTCTTTGGTCTCTATATCGATGAGTTAGAGATGTACATACAGACGATGGGTGGTACAGGTTCTTTACTGGCAGGATCCACGATACCGATTCTTCTCTATGCAGATGACGTGGTTCTTATTTCTTCCTCCCAGCAGGGTTTACAGGCACATCTCCATGCACTCCACAGCTTTTGTCAGGACAGAGGGTTGTCTGTAAACCTTGGGAAGACCAAAGTCATGGTCTTCAACACGTCATACCAGGTTTATAGGAGAGGCGAGTTCTCTTTCACATTTGATGGGCAGGAGGTGGAGCTAGTCAGGGAGTATACATATTTGGGTGCCACATTTAGAGGTCCAGTCTTCACCATGACGCATGCAGCACGAGATAGGATCAGTAGAGGGTATGCCGCCTTGGCTCTTCTCGAGAGGCAGTGTGCACAGTCACATTTTCAGCATCCCGACACGAAGTCCTTACTTTTCGATACGCTGGTGAGACCTGCAGTCATGTATGCTAGCCCCTTTTGGGTAGGAGATCTCAGGGTTGCAGATTGGAGACGAGTAGAGAGGTTACAGATCATCATGTTCTCCAGATTGATCAGAGCGAAGCCCACGGTACCGCATCAGATTACGTTCGCAGAGTTCGGAGCTACACCCCTAGCGCTAGATGCAGCATTTCAGTCAGTTACGTACTTGCATAGGATCAGGGCGCTCGGAGACTCAGCAGCAGGCAGAGCACGATTACCGTGGCTAGCACTGACATCCTCGCAGATGTTAGCGGAGAGAGGTCATACTTTTTGTTGGTACCACACACTCTCCACATGGCTCACCTCGCTGGGCTTGGATATGGATAGGCTGCCACCATTTCGATACAGCATAGATGCCCCTCGCCTCCCTCTCACTCGACATGAGCTCAGTCAGGTTATCAGGGCAGATTTGTTGCAGCTATACACGTTTCGCACTTGGGTTCATCCCACGGAGCTTCCTACGAAGATGGCCACATATCGTGACCATTTTCTCAGGATTTCAGAGGATGGCTTCATCATATCCCCAGGATATATCGGCGTTCATATGTCGCACTCACTCAGGATTGCCTTGGGCCAGCTCAGGGTATCTTCCCACAGATTAGACGTTGAGGCCGGCAGGATGCGTCGTACAGCTACCGGACATAGACCCAGGCGAGAGACTAGGATATGCCCTTGTTGCACTATGGGGGAGGTGGAGACTGAGGAGCACTTTGTTTGCAGATGCCCTTTATATTATGAGATCCGTGGCAGATTTCACTGTTTATTTGGGCACGGATTTGGACCTCTCTCTCGGATTATGGAGTATGAGGATCAGTATTGCTTAGCGTTGTTCATCAGGGAGATCACCAGATACAGAGAGAGATTCCTCAGAGAGCACCGTCGCATCCCTGTCAGAGACCTGGTTATTCATGAGGAGCAGGACGAGGCGCAGGACCATGAGCACAGAGATAGCCCATCTTGCCAGAGAGCACCGATGGTTCCACCCCGAGGATGTACATATGACATGATCCGGCAGCACCGCAGGATGATCTTACACAGAGGCCGTACCCGTCGCTTTATTTCTAGACGACGGAGGATGATGGCAGATTTTCGGAGGAGATTGCTCCATGGAGACTTGGCACCGCCAGCAGCCCATTTGACACTTGCCCAGATCTTCACACTCATGGCAGGAGGCATGGTCGATGGCCATGACTTCCATCATTTCTTTGGATCACAGACCCCTTAGGGAAGACGATGTTCCTCATATTCCATATTTTACATTTTGTATCTAGGCAATTTTGGTACTCTATTTCATTTCATTTTGTATCTAGGATTTTTGTAGCCATTTTTGGCATCTTAGCGGTATTACGATGAGGCCACCTAGTTGGCGCATCGTTGATGATGTATTTTCCTTTCGGATGATTTTGTGTCCCATAGGCCATGTATGGCCTTCCGTGGACCTTTAATAAAATTTCTTTCTTTCTTTCTTTCTTTCCTCTCACTGACTCATCTCTCTCTTTCTCTATCTCTCTCTCACACACACACAGTTGGCAAATGGCTTTGCATTTGCATGAGGTTGCATTATAGCATTCAAACTTTCCAATGGTTCTACTCACGAGCTTCCATCATAGGTTCTACAAATTAATCATTCATTCATCTTGACAATCGTTTGTGTCTGGCATACCTAAGGCAGTTCTCACAAGTACTTGTACTCACTTGTTCTTTTCTGTTTCTTCTTTTATTTGCTATCTGCTTTCGTTTAATTCTTTTTCTCTTGTTTGTTGTTTCTTTTCTATACTCTTCTTCCTTTCATGTTTGTTTTACTGGTCTTCCTTTGTTCACTCTCATGCACGCACGCACGCACGCGTGCACAGGTGCCCACGCGCGCGCGCACACACACACACATAGCATAGAGACGGGAACATGAGACCAAGATAGAGTCTACTTGGAGGGTGATTACTGATTCTTTTCCGTCAAATAGCATGAACCAGCAGTCCCCAGGGAGGCAACATAGTTGAGACAGAGACTATAGACTTGCCAAGGTGTGAGGCTTGGGGATTTCCCCTCCATGTTTGTTGGACAACTGACGAGGGTGATAGTGGACTTGTCTTGACAGAGAGCTACTATGAGGAAACCACAGCGGATCCCAAGATTGAACGAGATCAATGCTTTATCATGGGTTTTATCCCTCCATGATGCCAGTCCCCATTGAAGCCTCTGCCCTTTGAGACCCTCGTATCCATTCCGAGCTGCCTAGTGGACGTGGTTCCTTAGACAGCATATAGAGGACCCTCACAGTGATACCACATTGTAGAGCTATCTTTCTACCCATCGGTTTAGATATTTAGTATTTGTATCTGTTGTGGGTGCGGATGCTTGCTTAGTGGCTTCCCCCATGTAGCTCATTGTATCTGGTTTTTTCACTCTCATAGACCCTTCAATCTTTTGAAGACGTTAAGAGTCAGTGCTTCCACTCACACTTTCAAGACGCTTGGACCAAGGCTCTCCTCTTTGGCTCCTTGGTTTGGCCACCAGGCATGTATGGTAGCCCTCGTTGGGGACTGGATCTCTATGATGCAGAGTAGGCTCGAGTAGAGTGTTTCCAGGTTCTCATGTTATCGAGGATGATACGTAGTAAGCCGCCAGTCCCCCACCAGATCATTTAGGCTGAGTTTGAGTCATCTTCTTTTCAGCTTGATGTGGCTTTCTAGGTCAATACAAACTGAGGGAGTACTTAGGGAGGGGCGGATTTGTGCCTTATGTGATCTACAAGAGATCGAGCCAAAGGAGCATCTCATCTTCAAGTGCCCAATATATTATGATATCTGAGACCGCTACTATTATCTCTTCAGAGATAGATCTAGATTGCTCTTCCACTTCCTTTTTTGTCCAGATTAGAGATGCTTAGCCGCCTTCATTCATGAGGCAGTTAAGCATTTAGGGTGCTTGCTCAGATTACAGAGATAGGGACGGAGCACACAGGTAGACTCATCTCAAAGCATGATCATAGACTTCTTTCAGCTAGATCGCACAAACCCTTGTTCTTCTGGTAGTCGGCGAGGTAGAGATCCAAAGCCAACAACACGACATACTTGATAGAGCGAGGACACAGAGAATCACACTCGAAGACATCCTTCCCATGTTTAGACCCGGGGTGCGAATATGCAACCTATAGGAGTTATTGCGGCCCTTATCAGATGCAGAGCCAACATGCACAAGGAATTCTAAACTCACATGTGCATTGGCACTTTTGCTATTATCCTACTGCAAGGAGGCCACGCCGGACCACACCAATAGATAGCTCTATCTCTGATCTTATACCACCGCAGCCTTGCCAGCTATTGGGTCCAGCATGACCTCTCTTCTAGAGCTCCAGTATCTGTTGTATCAGGCCAGGCTTGACATTGGACTTGATGTGACATGATGATGATGATGATGATGTTATGACTATGTACTACTAATGTTTTTTAGGACTATGTAGCATTTAGCATCTGGGCATTTTTGGCAGGCGTTGTCCAAGAAGCTGGACACTCGTCTTAGCGTGAGTCCGACTGATCGTCTTGAATCAAATGGACAGATTGAGCGGGTCAATTAGACTTTGGAAGACATGCTGAGAGCTTGTCTCTCTCGAAGGCAACCGCAGTTGAGCAACGAATTGTGTACCTTTCCTCGCACCCCCCTTGAATCCGCATACACCAGCGGAACACCACAAAACGACTTGTCCTCAAACATTCGTAGCGGTAACAATGGTATTATTAAAACTTGCTTGAATGTGTGTAACTCCTTCATTCGAGTGGTTGATTTTCTTTTCTTCCGAAATTCTTGATTTTTCCCGAATCTTCCTGACTGGTTTCCTCTTGAAAGCACTACGCACCTTCTCTTAGGGGTAGAGCAAGAAGCGCGAGGTTCACCAATGGAGACACAGTCACAGGTTGAGTGTTGCGCGATCACAAATCGGACACTCATTGCTTAAGATTTTGTCTGGTGTTCGGTTGATTAGAAGATTACCTTCTGTTGCTTAAAACAGTGCTAACCACTCAGAAACTCGAATCTGTCCATTCATGCTGATGTACGGATAACAGTCTAGAGCCCCTTGGATAGTTGGCCTATGGAATGTCAGCTCTACTGCTGATTGGTTGCAACAGCAACAAGGTATGTTGCAGTTTGTAAGGGAAAGCATTAAAGTGCTTAGAGCCCAGTTTTATGCTAATTAGAAGCGGTCATCTCGAGTTTTCTCTGAGTGTCAATGGGTTTACTTGAGAATCCCAAAACATTCTGAGGTAATGCACAAAGTATACATGATATCTTATCACTAATTCGGTTCGTTCATGATCCTTAAAAAGATCAATGACATAGCTTACAAGTTGCAATTGCCTAACATATGTCAGTAGATTGAAAGAGGTATTGGGTGCTAGAGACAACTTGGTCTTTTAGGATGAACTCGTATGATTGGAGGATTTGACCACTTATGTGTCTCATGAGCTAGAATGTCTTTTGGATTATAGGGACCGAGAGCAAGGAACATGGTTGAGAGATGAAGGTTAAGTGGAAAGATCACTCAGAAAAGGATAATACTTGGGAAATTCCATGAATTTATGTCTCAGTCCTTCTGTGATCAAGTGAGAGAGAATGCTATATCCACGTTTGGACATAAGTGGCTAGTGTTATGGAGGCTAGACTTCAGGCTAACCTGTGGTCATGTATTCTAACCATTAGGACACATGGTACCTTTGGTGCACTAAGGGTAGTCCTAGGTTTGAGACACCTAAGACAGCCCGTGTCTATATAAGTGCGAGCCATTACTCACTTGGGGCATTCTTGGGAGTGGGTCCCTCCAAGAATACCTGGCTAGGTTGAGAGCCCGCCCATTCCCTAACGACATCTATGCGTAGATGGGGCTGCGTGGTATGACTCATAGTCTTACTTGGGATGGACAATGGTTGGAGGTTGCTTGACCTCCTGAGGGATCTATGGTTGGGTGGTGACACACTAGCCTATACCAAAGGTGTCCCTGTGCTTGTGCATTGACGCTTGCTGATCTTGCTGGTTAGATTGGAGATAGAGGGGATTATAGACCCTTAGGTTATGACGATCTTGATACGGGCTGTAGATCAGGCTATCCACTTTACACCTTGTTACTTAATGGTTTTGAATTTTGGTATATACTCTTAGTGGTCTTGAGTTGAGTTACAAGTAGACATCCAATAAGAGGCAATACCCCCCTATGCTTTCATATGCTTGTCCCACCTTTCCATGCATATCACAAGGCATTCTTTCATTTTTGTGCTAAAATCTCTGATTATGTTGGAGGGGGCTTCCGGGACAGACAAGTTCATCTTCCATGGCCTCTCTCCTCTTCGATTTACATCTCTTGTTCTTGAAGCAGAGGAAATTAGTCTAAACAACAAAATTATAACTTGAATTTTTTAATTGATAGAAGGATCAATGCCAATATGTGACGAAACTCCACAGTTTCATCCAAATAAGAGATGGAAATTGATAGTTGCATCAGTTGTCTGACAAACATCCCAAGTCCTCCCAATGTCGATGTGCTATTGGTCCCTCCTTGGTGTCACCTTTTGCCTTTTACTATCCCCCTTAATTTTAAGGTTGTGGGGTGGTCTTCGGGGGTGCTTAGGAAGGAATGGAAGTGGGTGGGATTGTATTTTGGAAGCTGAGGCTTATGAGGTGCCAAAATGGATATGAGAGGGGGGATTGAGAGTGGGAGAGGTTGAGGAGTTCCCTTGAGGGTACTAATGGGAGGGTTAGGATCAGGCCAAGGGAGTGGCTATGTATTTTGACAGAAGTTTGTGAGGCACAACTTTGACAACTTTAGGGTCAACCCCCCTATGTCCTGTGAGACAGTGTCTCCCCAAACTTCACCCTGAACTTTAACCTCTTACAACAAAACTAGCATGGCACGTTTATGGAACACATGTATTTCTTATAACTCCAGCATTTATGTTGTTGACCAACATGTGTTCTCAAAGGCATAGTACTGTTGCCAACTTGCCTCCATTATTTTCTCCACACGTTTCGGCCATCTATGGTTGGAAGGAAATCCTCGAGTTTTTGAAAGTCTGCACAACCTTCACCTGGCTACCCCCATCAAAGAGTATTGGCTGCATGTTGTCCTTTTATGTCGTAACCAACATGACTGTCTTGTCTAGTTTACTTCAAGCCTGAAAGAGAAGAATGCCAGATTGTTTTGTATGCAAGAAGAAAAGTAACAAAGATAATGGGAAAACAATGACCGGATAAATTGGACTACGTATAATTATTTTGTATATGTAATAAGCTGTTTGTTGCTTGGAAATCTCTGTTTTGCTATATATGTAAGGGTTTTATATGTATACTCCAATTCTTCATTTCAGGGTCAACATACCGTGGGAAAGCTGCAGATATTTGGGCATTGGGGGTTACTCTTTACTGTATGGTTCTAGGTTGTTATCCATTCCTGGGACATGGATTACCAAGTACGTATGACGAGGTAAAACTTGGTGATGGTGCTCTTGAATCATGAGAAGGAAAGTCGCGTTGTTGTTTTGTGTTGGTTAAATTCATTTAGTGTATTTTTGATAATCTTTTGAACTAATTTTCAGCCGATTTCCTAGCAGAATTATGTTGGGTTGTGGTGAGGATGTTCATAATATGGCCTAGATTTGTATACTGCAAATGTTCAATGTATGTTTTTGAGGCGAAGAGGAAGGCATATGCATTGTTGGACTTCATGTAGGGATGGTTTGCCTTGTTTGGAATCCTAATCATCCTACTTCTAGGCTTCGCATGAAGCTAACCATCAGCTTGAGTTACTTACGTTGGAAGCCTTCATGCAGAAACAAGTACTCCAGCTCTCATTTTTGGCATACAATTATTGAAGTCGAGCGTGACATATGAAAACCATTTATTATTTCCATGTCCTTTTCCTTAGTTTCATGTGAAGGTTTGCCTTCATGATCTGAAGTTTTGCTTTTGTTTTGTGTTTTGGCTACTATTGAAATCCACGATTTTGAGCTTTGCTGTTGCTTCTAGGTTAATTTCATTCTAGTTTAGAGCTTCATCCCCTTTGAGATTGCTTCATTTAAATCTTTTAGTTGTGGAGGGCAGTCAGGACTCAGACTTTACATTATACTTGCTATCTATTTTCTGCATGGCCAGTCCTAAGCTGCCCTTGTTGAGATTGTCTAGGTGTGTAGCTTGTGTGACTAGTAGCTACTGAAGAATGTCTGGTTTTAAATTGCTACTTTCCTTTCTTTCATTTGATGGTTCCACATATATCAGATGGTCAGACTTTACATTATACTTGCTATCTATTTTCTGTTTGGTCAGTCTTAAGCGCTTTTTGAGATTGTCTAGGTGTATAGCTTCTGTGACTAGTAGCTACTGAAGAATGTCTGGTTCTAAATTGCTACTTTCCTTTCTTTCATTTGATGGTTCCATAGACACAGTTAACTCCCTCCTGGAAGAGAAATTTTATTGAGATACAAATGACCAAATTTTATCAAAGGGACCACGTTTGGTAAACTTGAGATTAATGGAGCAAACAGGACCAACCCTTGAGTCAGTGATAACTTGGAAATGTAGAGTATGAAATGCACACATAATAAGACAATAGACATGTAAACTTACATGATTTCCCCAAACTCTTCTATGAACAAGCGATAAATGCTCGATTTGCTATTGCCTTCAATGTAGAATCCAGAAATTAATCTCCATTTCCCACTGCCAGGAGGGCTACTTTCCTTGTAGAATGGGGAGGATGTTCCTTCTTTTTAGAGGTTGCTATAGGATTGAGATGACACTTTCAGCCTCAGTCCTGGATTTTTGGTTGAGTAGGGTGCCACCCTTTCAGTATATTCTCATGCTATGAGTGATGTACTCCTTGCCTTGAACTCATTGCTCTTGGGGATTTTTTCATAGTTAATAGATGTCCTTTTCATGGAAAAACAAAAAGTTGATCTCCATTAGTCTCAAATGAGAATACGTAGATGGGCTGCTTCCCAGCTGGAGCATGAAACCCTTAAATCAACATCTCCATAGTTTATGCTTCTGCTGTATTAGCAGACATGTAAATTTCACCTTGTGAAGTTTTCGTCCATGTTGCGGCCTGCTGGTATTGTGATAATTCTATCTTAACTTGTGCATTGACCTATCAGCTAGATTTCAGATGCCCGTTTGGGAGAGACCCAAGCAGTTGTAGCTTGAATGAAGAGATTTTGGACTACTATTTGATTAGCCTTCTCCTTTAGTGCTAGCCTTCGTCATGGCTGAGTCTTCCCTTCACCTCCGGAGTGTCGATAAAAACTCATTACGAAGACTTTGTATAAATGGATGCTTGAGTACGTGTGGGTGTGTGGATTTGTATGTGTGAGAGCATATGTTTATACTATGGTCTACACCCAAAACTGTTGGGCGCTGATGACATCAGTGGGGATGTCATAGTAGCTAGTCCCTGCTATGCGTGATGGAGTTTATGGTTTTCAACCTTATGAGTGACTATAATGAGATTGAAACTGCACTATGATGTGTTTTTAGAGGATGAGTTTGGGCTTGTTCCTGGATTTATCTAGATATATGCCTCTTGTTTTGCAACCAGGTGCTCATGAGACCTGCAATCATGACTCTGGTTAGCAAAACAGCAACTTGGAATGCGTCTTGTGTTAATAATCAAGGTTTGATTGTGCTTATGGGAAATCCCAAACTATAGTAGCAAACAAATTGTCACTTAGATCAGATCACAATTTAAGAGATAGTCATAACATCCATGTGTGGCGGCAAAATGAGCTAATAGAGAAGGGATAATATATGATGTGCATCTCAACTGTTATTGGACTAAGATGAAAGGGAACAATGCACTAGCAAGTGGTGGAGCAAGGAATACAATAGCCTGGCATTGCAGAAGGAGAGGTAGGAAGATAGTAAGATGGTAATAGAGATGGAAGATTAGAGCTGCTAAAAGTAGTTTTCTTTTCATAATTTGGTATATTTTCAAATGAATTGATGACGTGTCATATGATGTGGCGTTTTGGTTCTTATTCCCCCGTTCCCCCTTTTCAGAACGTTCCCATTCCGGCACCCAAGTTTTCGGAATGTTCCCATTCCTTGGTGACTATGCCGAAGCTGCTCCTCTCCTGGTAGAGACAGTGGTATCGTTCCCGGATCTCATAGTAGGCTAGGTAGGCACAAAGAAAATGCTCCTCTGTCTCAACCACTCCCAATGTGCATAACATATAGATCCATTGCTCTCTAGGTATACTTGCTACTCTCCCCACCTCAATCCTCAGCTGATGGGATGAAAACCACATCTGTCCAATGGTGATCCTCAATGCATGTGAGGCTCCTTTGTCCTCAAAATACCGGGTTCTAATGATGAATCCCTCCTCTGATAGTCTCAAGAAGTGGTTGTGATAGAATTGGGTCTTGGTGGGGAGCCAAGGTATATGGAGCTGGAGGAGATCTAACCGTATGATATAGTTAATCTCATCTCGTGGGATCAACTCAAGAGGCGCATCCAGGCTGTATTGAAAAGCGGGAAGCCTATCCATCTGAATACCGTGCTTGGCAAACCATGTGGATATACGTGCATACTATGTGTCTTCCCTGGTCTCTACAGTCATCTAGATGACTCCTAGTGCCAGCCTCGGTAGAATCTGTCAACGTAAGTCCCAAACTTTGCGGATGAATGTCACTATGTGAAAGATGGCATCAACCTGTAGAGATGTAGGGAGAACCCTGCTTGTACTATCTCACGTGGGACTGAGGGCTTACTCCGAATCATCCTAGACCCCATAGTCACTTGTAGCTGCTCAAATCTCCTACACTCTATCATCGAGAGATCACTCTCTCAGAAGGGTGCTGCATCCATGGCAGTGGGCCGTACTTACGTGTCAAAAAGCTAGCCCTTCGTAGGTGGATCCTGAAAATGTGCTTGGCGGTTGGAAGGACTGTCTCTCTAGTTGGGCCAAAGCACTCTGCCCCTGTGTGAGTCGTGCCTCGGCTACATGAGTCATCGTTGGGTCTTGTGAAGACTGCCCCCAAGTTTTTGTAGGACTGCACTATCTCCATTGGCTCACCTTGGTAAGTGAAGCTGAGTCGGAGGAGCACTGCGCGTGAGGTGTTGAAGATAATAACCTGGGTCTTTCCAAGGTTGATTGTCAAGTCTCTGTGTGTGTGTGTGTGTGCGTGCGTGTGTGCGTAGAACACCTCTAGGGCCTTTAGATGTCTTTGCAGCCCTTACGTGCTGAAGATGATATGAGGACAATGTCATCAGCATATAGCAATATCTGTAGCATGAGGCCAACCAATCTCGCGGTCTATGAAGGATGCGATCTTATCAATGTAAAGTCCGAAGAGAGTCAGTGAGAGGGGGCAATCTTGCTTCACCCAGATCATGCTCTTAACCCAATCCTAGTAGGTAATTCCCAGTATCTGTAGGGTCCACGGCTTTGTGTATCAACACAATAGTGGTAGTGCTCCAAGCAGGTGGGAAGCGGTGGCATACAACTTGTTTGAACATCTGTGCTAGGAGGGGAGCTAAGACCTCCTGCCCATGTACAAAGTGCTCATCAGTTCGTAGGTCCTCATAATTCTGTGCTATTGGGTTGTGTAGCTGACAGAGTGCAGCCTGTACATTTTGTGTAGCTAACAAGTGACAAGTAGTGGGTGTGGCATAGAGGACATGTCCGGTGGTGCCTGTATCTGGGCATCATAGAGGGAGCATGCATAATTGTGCCACCCACCTGGGTCAGTGATGGGAATAGGTGGCTTCCCCTCCGATAGGAACCCCCATCCAGTGGTCGGATCTCCTCCTTGGAATGATATGATAATCTCATCCATCCTCTGTGTGAGGAAGGCCCGCCTCTTACGGTGTGTCAATCGTCAGAAGATCTGCTGTGCCTCAAATGACGTTAGATGGCCTAGCGCACACTCTTGTGTACTCCCTTGTGAGGTGGGCTCTCGCCTCTTTGCATTTGTCGTCGATTCAAGGGTTTTGAGCCATCTTCCCCCATCTCGGACCCGTGAGGATCGGGTTGTGGGAAAGGATTTGGTGGCAGCTTCTTGTACTACTGACACAAGGTGTCCGAGCACAGGCGAGGTCTATATCATCTCCAAGTAGGGCCGGAAGCTCTCTGGCTAAGTGCATCACATACATTGGGTTGAGGGCACGTTCAAAGTGGATCTGGACAAAGTGGATCTGGACACGAGCAGGCGTAGGAAGAGCTCTCCCTGTGGCTGGCATAATCGTGGAGATACGAAAGGCCAGGTATGAGTGGTCAGCTCCGAGTGGGGGAGGGCGTATGGTGAAGGCGTGTATCTACGAGACAAAGGCTAATGTGCCTAGTAGGTAGTCCACCGTACTTGTCCCACCGCCATGTGGGAAACACGTGAGTCCCCCAAATGATGGCCATCTCTAAAGCCCATTATAGATAATGAGGTCACTGCCCCCAACTCAAGTAGATGCCACCCGTGTCACATGTGGGGCATTTGCAGAGTGTCTCAGTAGCCCGAACTCAGCTGCATCTAGCTCTGGAACTATGTGGGGATGTCTCTCATATGCAAAGTCTAGCAGGCCTACCTGTATCTCATGTCTGTGCATTGAAGTCCCCCAGAAGGAAGGCGTCTCCCTGTGGAGAACTCTGTGATGTCATCATGTATCGTCTCATAGGGGCTGTGTCCCTCTACAGTGACCTCACATGCATAGGATGACGTGTCTGGAGGAAAGTAGCACATTGCAATGAAGATCGGTCGGGCATTTGGCAGCTGGATTTCTCTGGATCACAACTTTGTTTCTTAACTCACTGATCCTTTGCATTGCGAGTGTCTTTACATCTCACAGCCTTTGTCATAAAGCTATCTAAGACCACCCTGATTTCTTCTAGACGGTTCAGTCAAATGGGGAGCTTAACCTACAGATTTTGGCATATAATTTCACCCTATTGAGAGTAACTCAAAAGTACCATTTTGTCTTGCAAATGCAATTCATGCTCTTGATATGCTGTATAGAGAAAGCCTTCATCAAAATAAGTCTTTCCAGAGATCACTTTCTGTTTGGACATACACCTACCTATTGACAGGAAGGTCCAGTTTGCTGATGTAAAGAGCCATTTTGAAAACTTGTCTTCGGGGTTGTGCAGTTTTCCAATGTGTTCCTGGCTAATGATCAAAATTTAGATTATATGAACTACAAAGGCCTGTAACACCGTGGAATTATAGTGCTGTTTTGATGGTGTGAGGAACACCATAATTCTCAGTTTCTTCCTCTCTACAAATTTGTACAATGGTGAAGGGGGTGATTTGTTACTGTGCTTATTTTGGCATCGTCTGCTCTCAGATCATTCATAGGCCACTTAAGATCCCAGAAGGTTTGAATCCTGACCTGGTCAACCTTCTCGAAGGGCTTCTGTGCAAAGGTGATTGCTTTATTAATCAGGAATTCTAAACTTGTGAGAGGAAGTGGCACTCTAAATCCCTCATTTGACTTTCAGATCCAAACAAGCGTTTGACTTTGGATGCAGTGGTCAAACATCCATGGTGTGTGAAGGTATTCGATTCTCTTCAACAAGGTTACTAGAAGCAACATGTAGTTTTTTATAGTCTGGTGGTGGTTAGCTCGTCTCAGGAGCATCTCAGAACAGGCCATTTATATTGAGAGAGGTCTTTTCAAAATTTGTACAGTGCTATGCATAGCTAATTGAATGACATGAGGAGTCAATCCTCATTCTTCTACCATTTTACTCTATATATTGCTTTTCATACTTATAGTTTATTAAAGCCTGGTTCACATCTTCAAAATTAATTACTAAGTTTCATTCAGAATATGCACGCAAATTTGAAGCATTACACCGACATCACACTTTGAAATTCTTCTGTTACTAAAACATGCATGCTACCATATTAAGTGAATTCCTGTGTGGATTAGTAGATGATGGGATTTAATACAAGTCTTTTGGCAGAATTGTCAGCGAAGCTAGACGATGATATGTGATTTCACACATCTCTTCTTAGTTTGTCGCTCTTACCTTCGTCTTTCTTGTTTGGTCCATGTATCCTCCTTCCTCTTGAACTTTAAACATCTCAATTCATTGAAATATACTAATGAGAAGGGGTGGTGCTATTTTTGCATTGTTTTCCATGCTCTGATTTCAGTAAGTTCGGTGTCTTTCTAGAATGTCAAAGAGATCTGGAGCAAATTGTTAAATCCTAGATTGCAATGTGGTTTAGGTGCTGCATATTGTGTATCATTAACCATAGCAAGCTATCGACGCCTACGCTCCACATTCATTTGGAGGTAGGTCAATCGAACTTGGCAATGAAGGTGGGTGCATCTGAGGAAGCCTTGGCTGGGAGGCACTAGTGCATAGAGGCTATTAAGTCTCATATTATTTTCAAGGATAAGTCAATGATGCCTGCAGGCATAGTGGGTAAGCTAGTAGGCCAATCAGATACTTGATAATTTTTCCTGATGATGTGCTGATAAAGCCTATACTCGTGATGATCCTTGGGGATGGAAATATTAAACTGTATATCACTCGATGTGCAAGAGAACATAGTTGAGTTTCTCAAATGGGATTCAAGGCTGAGGAATTGGGTAGAGAGATCTACTCGTCTGCTACAGTTACTAGGAGATGGCGTGGGCATTTGACTCACCCATGACAAATAAAGCCTCTAACCTTTCTCGTTGAGTGTCACTAGTGTTGCCCCACTCTCTTCCCTCTTGCCATTCCGTCTGCCTTTCTTGCACCTCCTTGACTACTTGTAATCCAGATGTAGCTCACTATAGCACTCATACGTGTGGAAGAAGATGACTTTTTAACTGATGAGTAATCAGCTTGGTGCCCGTTGACTATTTAGGACTGTTCTTCTGCAACCTAGTCTTGTTTAGAAGTGGTCTTGAGCTTTGTACATGTAGAGCTTTTTGACAGTTCTCTGCTCAATCTATATGGTCTCGTTTAGAAATGGTCTTGAGCTTTGTACATGTAAAGCTCGCTAACAGTTCTCTGCTCAAGTTCTTGTTGAAACCTCAGCTTGATGTGCGACAACCTTAGCTAGTTCTTGCTTTGTACAGACCAGTTTTGGTGGAGGTCTACAACCTATCTTCACACTCGTGGCCGTCATGCCCTTTGCTTGTTTACTTTATGCTTTTTTTTTTTGGGTTGGTTGGTGGGTTTTGACGTAGTGCTTTATTTTGGGCTAGCTTCCTAGTGGGAAACCCAAGGGTTTCTACATCAGCTTCAAAAATTACCTAGGTCACATTTATCTAGTTCACTTGCCACTAGTGCTAGAGATATGAGTGGTGATATGTGGCATCCGCTTAACCAAAGGATATCAATATTCAAAATGCGCATCAAAAGATTTGGTAATTGTAAGTGTTGATTTTCTATGTTCAATGTCTCAAATAGTGCTTGTGTTTTTCTAATACCACTTGAATTATGTTCATCTTGAGAAAAATTAAGTAATTAGTTTATTATGTCAGTTTAAAATTTGCCTTCATCCCATTGGCCACAATCGTAATTGCACGCATTGTTGAGGTTATGCATGTCATTGAGTGTATGCATGTCTTTGAATGCCTTATGGTTGCATAATATTGTAGTGTGCTACGTGTGGATAATGTCTTTTGTAAAGAGCATGGATTTTCAATGATGCCAAAGAGGAATTACTCAAACGAGGCTGTATATATTGGTTGTCAAAGAGAGAGAGCAAACGAGGGACATGCCATTAATTGCGCTAGTGCAAGGGTTGGAGTAAAAGAATTGAAACAAGAGATTATGCGGTGAGGAATTGTATCCAAAAGGGAACTAGACAAATTTATAAATTTACATGACATTGCAAGGTAGTTTGCATGATGAGTTTTGGTGGTGCGTTAATGCACCAAAGTAACTTTTGCTTATTGATCATGTTGAAATCCCCCATGCAACAATTTATTAAAGGAGCAAAAGCATAAGATGAAGATGATCAAGGGGTTATCAGGGGGCTTGCTTGATGGATTTGTCAAGTTTGGTTAGGCAATTTGACAATAGCATACCCATTCAGTTATTTTGTTGTTCAGTTGGAGCATGGTGGATGCAAAAACACAGCTTACTACTCAATTGTTGCATGGGCTTTCATGATGAAGAGAATGGGAAATTTTACTTCAAGAGAAGTGGGTGATTATTACATGACAATGGGGTGTGTCTTCGAAAGAGAAGGGGGAATTTGTAGTTTAAGGCATGTGATTATTACGACGAGGGGGATGTGCCTTGAAGTTCTACTATAAAAGATAATTCAATGACAAGGAACAAGATTGTGATAGAGGGACATTAAAGAAAAGTTTCCACAAGTGCTAACACCGAAATTCAAGGATCCTAATGTAAAATCGGAGGTTACCTTGCTTTGCTTTTGCTTGTTGTTGCTTGCATCTCCCCACCCTATTCTGCCTTAGTTTGCTTGCCTTGCAGCCTCTGCTCAGCACCATTGGCCTTTGCACCTTGTGCATGGGCTTTCATGATCAAGAGAATGGGAAATTTTACTTCAAGAGAAGTGGGTGATTATTACATGACAATGGGGTGTGTCTTCGAAAGAGAAGGGGGAATTTGTAGTTCAAGGCATGTGATTATTACGACGAGGGGAATGTGCCTTGAAGTTCTACTATAAAAGAGAATTCAATGACAAGGAACAAAATTGTGATAGAGGGAAGAAAACAAAAGCATACATTAAAGAAAAGATTCCACAAGTGCTAACATCGAAATTCAAAGATCCTAATGTAAAAAGCGGAGGTTACCTTGCTCTATTGTTGCTTGCATCTCCCCACCCTATTCTGCTCCCCTTGCAGCATCTACTTAGCACCATTGGCCTTTACACCTTGTGCTTCGAGAGGTTGGGTTCTTGTTGTAATTTACAAAGCAGTGGGAGAAAGATCGATCCTCCTCTTGGTCTTTTGGCACATGTATCGGTGCTAGTATATGATGGGAAAATTTAGAACTTGGACTTTGCATCTGATGGAATCTATTAGGGTTGGGCTATCAATGACTATGTTAGTGTCATGATGTCCTTGTGTCAACTAGGAATCTGCGATTGTCATCTGGAGTGTGTACACACACACAATAATTTTGATTAGGAAATGCATCTCACACACAGAGACTTATTTCTTTACACACACACACACACACACACACACACACACACACACACACACACACACACACACACACACACACACACAAGTATATACTTCCTCAACTATGAATTATTCTTTTATGTATCTCTGTGAAATCTCTCCTTTACACTCTCTTTTTATCCACCCTACACACAGCACACTAATCCTTCCATAACTCCTCTAATTCCTTCTTAATCCATGCATTCATTCGCTCCTTACTCCACTTGTGACTTAAACTTCACTTATGACTTAAACTTCACTTACTCCGATTCCTCCTTTTTCTTCCACCCCTAAATTTCCTTATCTTTCCTTACTAAATTTTCTTATTTACTCTTATTTTATTTAAATTTTCCTAAAATTTTTATAATTTTTTCTTATTTCTCTTTTCTCTTATTTTTTTTTCTAATATTTGTTTTATACTCCCTTACATATTTTTTTCTATTTTTTCTAATAATCCCTCTATTTTTCACATACTCTTCCCCTACTTTTTTCAAATTCACTCCCTCTCTCCCCACTTCTTTTTATATCCTTTTCCAATCCCTCTATTTTTCTCTCCTAATGTTCTCTATTTTTTTCTTATTTTTTTAAAATTTCTTTCGTTCTTTTCTATTTTCACCCCTTTTTTCCTAGTACCCCTTAAGTTTTTTTCAATTTTCTCTTATTTTTTAAGAATGTCCTTAATTTTTTTATCTTTTTTTTCCCCTTAACTTTCTCCTTATTTTCCCATCTCCTCCCTATCTTCCCCTTTCCCCTGCCTTTTTTTCCCTAATGTATTTTTTTTTTTTGGTGAGCCAAAAAGGTTTAATTTAAGAAAGTGAAAATAAAGATAGTGTGATTAGACTTTGTAGGAGCGAGATAAGTAAGACTTGAAGGCTAGTCCTCTCGAATAGAGTTGAGGAAAGCACACATGACATTAGATTCCCTAGGGGTAAGTTGGAAACGATGCCTCTGAGCAAATCTAGGATTGATCATGACCAAGGAAATATTGCTATAGAAAGATAATCTGTTAAACCATAAGCTCAATGACAAAGAGGCATCACCTCCACTTTTAGTTGCACCTGCAAAGTGCAATTGCGAAGACCTCTCTTTCACACCAAAATTACATTAGTGAGAATGCTTGAAATTAGAATCTTAACTTGAAAAAGGGCAAAGCAACAGTTCTTGCCAATGCTCCTGGAAACACAAGATCCACATGTCTGCAGCAAATGCCAAGCTATAATGGCTCACGGTTGATGAGAATGCAGATGAAGAACCCATTTACAATACAAACAATGGCATACCCATTTACAATACAAACAATGGCATTAGGAAGCAGTAGTTGGCAGACCAAGCCGTCCTTAAGTCTGAGAAGCTGTAGTAAATGACCAAGAAAATGAATGCCATCTATCATACCATAACAAATCCTTGGCCAAACGGTCTAGCTTCGCAAGGCATGCGTCACTGAAAGGCATCATAGAGCAGACAAATACCATAGTAGGTAACAGCAAGTGCTTGAGTACAGTTACACGGCCCAGCAGAGATAAATGCTTGTCCCGCCACTTATGGAACTTACAAATAACTTTTTGAAAAAGCCAATCAAAACCGACTGGACATCCTAGATATCGAACCACAGTTTCGGGTGGCACAATTGAGAAGCCATACGAGGAAAGCCATAACGGCATCGGCTCCCTTAAGAGCCATAGGAAAGTTGTTTTAGCAACACTAATCCTAGAATCTGAGAGAATAGCAAACTGATCATAAACTTAAAGAAATTGATTGATATTTTGCTGATCAGCCTCTAAGAAATTGGCATTGTTGTCGGCAAACATCTGGGAAGAAAATGTGGATTGATTCGGTAGAGAAAGACCTTGTATACTACTAGCAACCAAGTGGGTATCAAGTCGGCGAGGCAAGGGTTATGTGACTATGGAAAAAGCCAGAGCGGCAAGGGGGCATCCTTGTTGAACAAAGCGTCGAAGAGCGAATGAGTGATAATTATAGGCCATTTATCGAAATGGTCGTCGAAGCATTGGTAAGCAGCACGGCAGAAGCCCTCTCCAAAACCTAGCTTGGCTATAACTTGCAGCATGAAATGCTAGCTAACCCGATCATAAGCTTTCTCAAGGTCCCATATTGAAGAGCAACAACTGTGTATTCTGAGTAACAGAATAATCAACGGATAAAAGAACATTAAGAATAGCTTCATGAATATTTCACCCATGTAAAAATCCAAACTAGCCAGAGTGCATGGTAGGAGACAAGGTAAATTTAATCCGCAATGCAAGTGCCTTGGCCATAAATTTGTATGCTCCATTGAGCATGGTCAATAGATGCCAAGCAGAGGGCAATAAGTGATTTGGAAACTTTTAAGTGTGGGAGACCCTCAATTAGAAAAATTTGGTTGGCATCTGCTATCTGCTCCGTCTGCACCTCCTTATCTAACACCTCTGCCAAAACTTAGCAGACGCATCAAAACTGTAGTCCGTTTGTGTTGCCTGCTTGATACTCACTACCTGACTTGAGTGTAGCATCAGTAGAGTCTAGGCCATGACTCCTTCTGGCTCCTTAGTCTATGAAGTACGTCCCCCAGTCGAGGAATGTTGGCTTGAGGTACCTACCTGCTCGCTCAAGATAGAATGTTTCAGCCCACTAGTTGTCCATCAGCTCCATTGTCTTGTGGCTGTCTGCGAGGCAGGTTGTTGGGATGCTCTTTGGGCACCTAGAGGAGACGAATGAGTTGTTGGAGTTGCTTGATACCTATCTCGCTTGGCTTGTAACTATGCATTCTCCTTCCATAAGGTCTACCCTTTTGCAATCGCCTACCTTAGGCGCACATTCCCTTGCTCCAGGGCCCTCGACCAGGGCCTTGAGTCGCCTGCTGTTGTTTGCTCTCCATGAGCTACTATTGCAATTTGTGCAGGGAATGTTGCATTTTCATGTTCTTGGCGGCAGTGGATATGACATTTCCCAGAGCTTTGTTTGTGAGGTTTTTCAGGCGTTCCAGCTCACACTGCAGATTGCTGTGGTCTGTTTATAGCTCGGTATGAGCCTATCGCAACTGAGAGTGTGCGTGAACCAATTCCTCGTGAACTTTCCTTTTTCCCTCGAGTTGCTCGTATAGAAACTTACACTCTGTAGCCAGGTTGCCTATAGCTCTGTGCAGGTTGGCCGTCTGTTCTTTAAAGAACCTGGTCACCTCCTCCTGGTACTTAGCTTGTTAAAAAAAAATGCTCCGATACTTGGGGAGGGATACAATGGTTCGGTAAGTAGTTCAGAGACTACGCTGCATAGACCATGTTCAATCTTAACACCTGCCACTGACTTTTCGTGGCAGCTTGGTCTTGATGTTCATCCTTAATGAGCAATGGGTCATGAGGAAATGGCTCCATGGATCCAAGGCTCTGAAGGGGTGTAGGGAGTGGCGGCAAAGTAAGAGGGGCGAGTGATGAGCCAGCCCCCTGTTGCTCGGCTCTGTGCAAGGGCTTAGCTTTGCTCGTCCGGACTTGCTCTTTTGGTGGTTCCTGGCGCACCGTTTCCCCACCTTCATCCATTCCCTTTACTTGTGAGGTGCCCCGTTGGCTGTTCCCCTCCGATTTCTCCTGTTCTTTGGGGGTGCCCTCCTCGCCATTTTCCCCTTGTTTATCTTGCTCAGAGGTGCCCTCTCACTGTTGTTCTCCTACAACTTCTTCTCTCCATCCTATTCCTCAGTGGCTTGCTCATCTTGCTCCTCCTCCTGTTGCAGTTGGTACTTGTCCTGGTTATCATGATCCTCATCTTCTTCCCATGCCTCTCCCTCCTGTTCATCTTGCTGCTCCCTATCCTACTCCTCCTATTCAACTTGTTTATCCTCCTGCCCACCTGCTCCTGATGGACCCGCTACACCAGACGTTAACACTTTCGGCCAAGATACTCACCCAGACATTAGGTGGTGGTAAAGCAAGCATAGGCGGGGACCGAGCTTACAATGCGTTTGACCCCTACTGCTCGGAGCTAGTTTTTGAATGCCTTCTCAAAAATCATAAACCAGTCGACAGACCTCCACCACAGTGACTTTTCGGGCCACGTACTAGTGAGATATGTACCCCACACTCTTTTTAAGTCCGATGAACTTGGACAAGAACCTACATTTGGTCTTCAATCCTTCATTCCCCGCCTTGTTGATGAGATATCCCTGAGATGACAAATAGTTGCCTACTTCAAAGAATGCATCGCAGCATTTGATATCCACCAACTTCTCAAGATTTGAGTGCTTCAAGAGCTCATATGTGATCCGGGCGTGTGTTTTGTTGATGACGAGGCTGTGGTCATTCTCATTGTAGGAGTCTAGGATCTATTCCACTAACTCCTCATCATAGACATCCTTCCAGGGCAACACAGTCGAGCAAACTTCAGAAGCCAGTTTGACGCCAAGATGCCTATCAAAACATCACTAAAAAAATCTTCAATTGTGTGCGAAGGGAGACACAAGAGCTGCACTTCCTCTTTTGTCGAACTTGATACTTTGCCATCTCCATCACAACAAAAAGAACGAGGCTAGATATGGGGAAAGAAGACTTTGGGGGAAGCTAAAGGCGAAGAACAGATTGGTTTAAAGGGGACAGGGAGCTCAAAGAGGCTGACGAAAATGTGAAAATTATAGCAATGGAGTGTACACAAATGGTTGTTGAAGGCGATGACGATGAAGTATACTTAGTGTGCAAATGAATCTGAATAGTAGAGTTCCTGACCAAATGTGGAATCTGCAACTGTAGTTCCTGTCAAATTAATGGTTGCATGAACCTGCCTTGGTTTATGCAACCACTTTGAGGCCGAAGGCCATTCGAAAGGGTGTAAGATTTGTAGTCGCCTTATAAGCAGTACGAGAAGCCCACAAAGCAGAGTGCAGCTTGGTATCCCATTCACCTTTAGCAGACTGTATTGTCTTAGTGAGAATGAGTTTCAATGTCTTGTTAGGTGACTCGGCTTCACCATTATCACGAGCATAGTAAGTAGTGGAAACCGTATGCATGATCTTGATTTCCTTTTTAAGCAAATGCATCACATTATATACCTTGATCACTAACAAGTTGCAGAGGACATCCATACCTATATATGATATTTTCATATATAAACATAGCTGTGCTCCGCCGAGCTAAGTTGTCTCAGAGTGCCTTAGCTTCTGCCCACTTAGTAGCATAGTCAGTGGTGTGACAAGGATATACTTATTTTGAGTGAACTTCGCTGGTTTGAAAGGACCAACAAAATCAAAACCCCAATTTCGAAAGACTTCCCATGGTCTGGTGGGTTGCAAAGGCATATACTGATTAGCCAACAAACGTCTAGTGCATTGACACACCATTTTGCATACATCTGGTTTAAGCATCTTTGAATAATGTTTTCCACCATAATCCTTTTCGAGCAGTTAGCTCACCTTGAAAGTGTCCTCTTGATGAACTCAAGTGAGCCTCCTACAACACGACAACATGTTCACGGGGTAACACCTAATGGCAAAAGGATTCTGTTTGCACACTGTTGATAGAGCTGCCCACCAATGAGAGTGTATTTCCATGCCTTGAGAGCTAGTTTCTTGTGCTTATCTCAAGGCATATTTTAAGGGAATGTGCCTTTAGACAGGTAATGTACCAACTCAATATATTCATCCTCACAATAATCAATTGCAAGCAAGTCAACATTTGGCAATTCCATGTTAACTCCATGTGTTTGCTTGGGTACCGGTAACCTAGATAGACAATTAGCTCCCACATGGCTCTTGCCTAGTTTACGAATAATTTTGAAGTTGAACTCTTACAGGGCAAAAGCATCCAACGAATAAGCCGTCCTTGAATGGTAGTCTTGTTAATAAGATAAAGTAAGGCTTGATGGTCCACATAGAACACAAATGGATTTTTGGGTACATATTGCCTTAGTTTTTACACACTGAAAACCATCCCCAAAGCTTCTTGCTTGGTGGTGCTATAGTGTGACTTTGGTACATGTTATAAATTTGCTAGCATAATATACTGGAGAGTCCAATCAACCATCCAGTTGAGCTAGAATAATATCCAAAGCATAGACAGAAGTATCCACATGCACATGGAAGATGACCTCCCAACTTGGTTGTCTGAGAATATTCAACTCGGCATTTCATTCAAACTTTTTAACATCCTTTTTTGTCAATCCATACAAGGGTGCTGCAATCTTGGCAAAGTCCTTGATGAACCTGCACTAGAAACTGATAAACCCCACAGAAGAACGTAACTGAGTTAAGTTCTAAGGTTTAGGCATCTGCTGTATGTATTTTATTTTACCTGTCTTGGTTTTGCTCCCATCCTTAGAAATAACATGACCGAGCAGAATACCAACTCGAACATAGAGCACAGTCTTAGCAGGATTCAAAGAGATGCCCGCTTGTCTACATCTCAAAGAACGTTCTCTAGGTATCCTAAGTGATCAATATCCAAGGAATATACACATAAATCATCTAAGTAAATTCCAATGAACTCAGTGAGGTAAACTTTTGAAAGGTTGATGGGGCATTTCTCAATCGAAAAGGCATCACTTTAGTGGCATAGGTAAGCCACTCCGTGATGAAAGTAGTTTTTGATTGATCTTCTAGAGCCACTATAATCTAATTATACCCAATATGGCCATCCATAGATGAGTACATCTCATGTCCTATAACTTGATCCAAAATTCCATCAGTGAAAGGTATGGGAAATGGATCCGAAGCTGTATGGGCATTTAATTCCCGGTAGTCCACACAAACTTAAACTTTGCCATTTTTTTTAGGCACAACCACAATGGAGCCAATCCATTGCGGTCTATGGCATAGATAAATCCAGCTTGTAAGAGTTGATCCAACTTGGATTTGACTTGTTTGGCATAATTGGGATTCATTTTGTACCTTTGCTATCAGATTGGGTTAGCATCTAGCACTAAGGGTATCTTCTGCTGACATAATTCAAGAGGAACTCCCCTTTAATCTCTGTAACTCCATGCAAATACATCCTTATACTTGACAAGTAAATCCTGTGTCAGTTTGAGTTGCTTGGTAGACAGATTCAACACTAACATACCTGGGTGATCTTGTGTTCCTAGATTCAACTCTTGCATAGGTTTTGGAACTGATTGTTTAGTTTTAAGATGCATGATTGTTACTGGTACTTCAAAAATCTCCCTTTCTCCTTCAAGATCTTCCATAAAATTGCTCAAAGAAAGATCGTTCTATTTAGCAATCTGTTCATCTCTCAACTTCTGCTTAATATCTATAGCTACTTGGAAAATGTCTATCACACCAACAGGTAAAATATGCAACTCCATTAACCAGGATTCAACATCTTGTGGAAATGGATCTTTGACTTCCATATTCTTAGGTTGATAACAACTCGGAACCTTCCGAGGGTTGGTCATTATACATACATCCTAACCCTCTATCTTAATATTAATCTCTTCTATACCCCAATCATGGAGTACTTGTGTACTTTTCAGCCAAGTTCTTCCCAATAAGATTGGGTAGGCATGTTGTTCCATAGCAATCACAATGACAAGTTGTTCCATAACAATCAAAATGAAGCTGACTGTATAATAGATGCCGCCTATCAAGATGACCACATCTTGCAGCATACCCTTAGGTCCTTGATGTGCCATACCCACTCAGAATGGCCATGCTTTACATGACTTAAACTTCATCCTTTGGGCAATTTTTTTAGACATTATATTCACTCTTGATCCTGGTTCGCTAACACTTGATGATTTTTTCCATTAAACTAACAACCGGAGTCATCATGAACAAATTTGATGTAGGTCTTGTAGTACTTAGTCTTGCATTTTTCTTCCACATGTCCACCTCTAAAACACTTGGTACACCACTTCTCATTGTTACCTAGCTTACTCAAATGCCAATTCTTTTAAGGCCTTCTTTAGCTCGGTTTTGAGCTTATCCTTCTTAGCTGGAGTCTCCTCAGTGTCACTCTCAGCATCCTTCTTTTTCACTTTTTTTTTGAACCTTCGCTCTTCTCCCAAGGCAACATCTTGGCTCAACAGTTCCTCATAAGTCCTAGTTGGATTGACTATTTCTTGCTTGTGCAACTCTACCTGGGTACATCGTGTGACTGACCAAGATTGCATAGACTTGTCATTTGGAACCATAATCAATTGATTAATAAGAGCTCTCATCCTAAGCACAAAGTCTTGGATGGACTCACCTTTTTTTGCTTTAGTTCACTCAGCTTTGTTCTCACGTCCTCTTCATTAATCTCCTATCGAAACCTTTGCAAGAAAGCTTCTGACATGGCAATTCAATTGGAGAAATACCCAATCAAAAACTATTTAAACCACCTTTGAGCACTTTTAAGTAAGGTACATGGAAAATAATCCATATACTCTTCATCTATTGTTGCACCATTAATGTGGTAGACATGGAGGAAAGTCTGCAAGTGATTGTAAGGATCTTCATCATCTATGCCTTTGAAAATTTGGAACTTTACCTTGATGTTGGAGCTGGACTTGAACTTTTCCATTCCAAAACTTGAGTAGGTAGGTCTACCACTTGGAAGAACTAACTCGCTCGCTCCTCACCTCTCGCCTTCATAATTATGAGGTCACTTTAGACTCTTGACTTGGTTGGTACTGTCTTCAGGCTTTAGGGATACAACTTGACGGATACCCAGTGGCGCTGAGTAGGTTTTGTGTGTTGTGAAAGGAACTGGAGCAAACTACCTTATATGCTCCTCATTCATATCTGATCTACAGTGGTGTCTCTCTCCATCAGAAGCACACCTGTCTTTATTTTAATGATGGAATCTTTGTCCATTAGTCGTAGCCAGTCTTCTGGCTTCATACCTTCTAGACGTACTCCTTTGGGGATGATAGCCAAGTATCATCGAAGATGTTCTTGTCGCTCTCTAAGTTGGTCTTTGCATTCATTTTGTTGTTCTATTGAGGAAATGGCCATCTGTTCAAAATCCAAACCCTCCATAGATGAGTGCTCAAATCCCATTTGCCATGATGGGGCTTCACTTGCCAATCTTTTGGGATGACTCGGCCCGACACCATTGTTCTGACCTTTTAGCTCTGCATAGTAGTCAGCTTTCACCCTTGGGGTAATGTAGCCGAGTCTCTCTTGCCATGCTATTTGCTCCTATTGGACAATTGCTTCCGCCAGCCTCCTTTGGGCATTGAACTCTGCTTCTAAGATTGCTCCACTTCGCATAGTCAGGTGTAGCCATTGCCTCTAGCTCATGCCTCTAGCTCAGATACTCTTCATGTCTAGCTACTTATCTTCTTCCTCTCCAAGCATGTATCAGCCATTGCTTAAGTTAAAAAGTAGTTGATGAGCAACTCGAGTACTTTCTGTGTTCCACACCCTAGTCTTCAAGCACACTACCAGTTGACGCCACTCATTTGGAGTTACTTGAATAGATTTCCTATAATAGCCCACGATTCCCAATAGTTGTTTTGCTTCGTCACAGGTTATCATGAATTCTCCTTTTTCCCACTAGCACTAAGATTACCAAGTAGGTTCTCTAAATCTCCTACCTTGTTAGCTTGTCAACTTGGAATTTACACGACCCTTCCCCAGTAGGATCGCCAAAATGTTGACGGTTGTGAGCTGTCACCCAGTTAACTTATAAGTGCTCGGTCTACTTCCCAACTCGGTGCTGTGGTCAATGAAGATGCTCGCTCTTACAGTCCTAAGGTGAGCATGATTGGGTGCAAAACAAATGTCAACAAATAAAACATTTGGAGGTCGGGGTTAGCTAACAGAGGAGAACCGTATGATGACAAGAGAACACTGAGTTATTACACACTCCACAGTTAGACAATAAAGCATAACAAGTAGTGGAATAACACAGAGTTAAATCCTTGTTTGTTATCAATGGATCACTTCAACTTGATGATACAACCAAGCCGCCTCGAAACCTATGAACTTAGGTCAAAGGAAGAGAACTCAGCACATTGCTCTCCTGTTCTCTTCCTCTCCTACTACAAGTCAATTTCTACCTAAAGAACTGCCTTCTATTTGAGTGTGCACTTGGTGCGCCAATTGCTACTCACCTATTGGTTGACCTGCCATGATCAACTAAACCTCTTGCTGCAAAATGGGTGCTCGACTGCCTCCACCACTCCTTGCTCCTAATCAAGGTTGATGCTCAATGACCATGTACCAGTTAGCCTAACACTCGACTCATGGTCTCGCCTCCCTGTTGCTACTTCCGGTTTGCCATCGGCTGCCACACTTCCACGGGTCACCTAGTAGCTCATCATGGACTTTGAGGTCCTTTTCCTCCCATCTACCTCAACCCCCCCCCCCCCCTCTTTTACCTTTATTAGTTCATAAATGTTTCCCGCCCTTTCAAACTTTATCTGCCTCTTTATCATCCCCCCCCCCCCCTCTTTAATTAGTTTGAAGGATCCCCCTCCTATTAAATCTAAAAGCTCTCTTTATTATTTTCCTATTAACTCTAAATGTTCCTTTCTTATAACTCATTCTCCTTCATCTTATTAAGCTATTAAGTACTTGGATCTGGTTATAACTATTCCTTTCTTAAAGTAATGCTCCTTATTACTTTACTTTTATTTATTTATTCTATTTAATTATTTAGATTCTTCTCTTCCACCCCCTCCCTTTGTATTAAATCCTCTTTTCCTAATTCTCCTTACAATTACACTTCTAATTCATTATTTTACTATTGTTTCTTTCCTGTTAAATGTCCCTTCACATTAAATTTATTTGCATAAGATCACATTAACTCCCCACCTTTTCCCTCCTTCTTACATTCTAATATTTTGTATAGATTTCCCTTTATTTAAGACCCAAATTGTCTCGTTTTTTAATGAATAAACCCACTCTATCTTCTTAATTATTACAGCTTTATAAGTGTGTAGTTAAATGGTAAATTTTATTATGACTCCAATAACAAGGGAGGGGTGTTAATGACACGTCTTCCCAACTAAGCTTAAGTTTGTTCTCACCATATTTTTCTTATTGGTGGAGAATGGTAGGTATGTAGAATCCCCTCTTTAATAAAAGTGAATCTTGCTACGACTTGTCAAAACTCGACCTTTAGTGCATTTTGCAAGCAAAATGTCTACTCTTTGTGGTGTTTTTTAAATATATGAACATCTCATATATTTAAACATTAGTGGTGGTTCATTACGTGCTTAAAACTTTTCGTTTTAATACATCTCATACCATCTTTGCCCACAATCGTAATGTTTTTCATTTTACTGTGAAAAGGGGTGTTGTAAAGTCTTCCACACACACACACACACACATACACACACATTTTTTGTGTGTGAAAGTGCCAACAATGCCGGGCCCCCCTTACACAAGCACACACACACACACACATCCTATTCCTTTCCCCCTTTACATTTACTTTACCCTCCCCCCCCCCTCCCCCCATTTTTTATTTTCCTATTTTATCCCCCGTCCCCCTTTCTTACCTTAGTTTTCCCCTTTATTTCTCTATTTGTCACTAATTTTTTCTCCCCTATTACATTTATTCCTAATTTCTCCAATTTATATTTTCCTCTTTTTTTGAAAAAAACTTCTTATTACAATTGTTCCCTAATTTTCCTAATTCTAAGTATTTTTCTCATCTCCCTGTTTCTCCCTATTTTTCTCCTATTCCCCCCCCCCCTCCCCACCTTTTTTCTCCCTAATTTCCTATTTCTCCCTATTTTTCCTATTTTTTCTCCTTCCCCTAATTTTCCCTTTTTCCCATTTCTTCCCCTATTTCCCTTTCTTCCATTTTTCCCTTCTTTTACTTGGCTCTCCTTTTTGCTTTCTTATTCTTACTAATTTTCTTTCTTCTTAATTTGCTAATTCTTTCCTTTGTCCGTCTTTTCCACCCCCTAATTTTATTGGTTTTTCAAATCTTCTATTTTAAATGTCCTTCATAATATTGACTTCATTAATTTTGTAATCCATTTTTAATTTCCATTATGTATTCCATTTTTAACCCTTTTCTCTCAGTTTCCCATATTCCCCCTTTTCTCTACTTTAATTTAGTTTTCTCTTATTTTCATAAACCCCCCTTATTTTCCTTTTGTAAAATTTTCCTTTTCCCTGAATTTCCCATTTATTTTCTTGTTCAATTTTTTTACTTCTTAATTTTTCTTTTTTCCCTTAACCTTTCCTAATTTTCCTTAATTTATTTATGTTCTCCTTAATTTCTTACTCTTCCCTTTTTTCTAAATTTCCCCTTTATCTCCTTTTGTTGTCTTTTATTATTATTATTTTACTTTGTTCCTTTTATTCTTCCTAATTTACTTTCTTCTTAAATTTTTTAAATTTTCTCTCTTCTATTTTTCTTGTTTTTTCTATCTTCTAAATCTATTGTATCTTTCAAAATTTTCTTCTTTATTTTTTATTTTTATTCCCTTATTTTTCCCTATATTAAATTTCCATTATTACTTTTCTCTCTTATGTTTTCCAAATTTCCTTAAATTTTCTAGTGTTTTTTTTGCTTATTTCTTAATCTCCTTTTTATTATTACTGATGCTACTTAATTTTCTTTTCTTTTATATTTTCTTGATGTTTCTTCCTTTTTATAAAACTAATTTTACTATCCCAAAATTCTCTTGTAATTTTTCTTATTTATCTAATTTTTCTATTTTTCCTTGCCGTTCTGCATTCATGACCCCTGAAATCCTTACATATTTCCCCACCCCTTAGTCTTCCTCTCTCTCTAACTCTAACCTCCTCGACTCCTCGGCTTTCACCCTCCTCTCTTATTTAATTGCCTCGCATCCCTCTCTTATGCACCTCCAGATCCTCTCTTACGCACCTCCAGATCCCTCACCTCTATGCTCTCTTACTTGTTTACTCCCTCTCTCTGTCGTACTCTATTGCACTAACCTCTTCTCCAGAGTCCAACGCTCCTTGTCGCTCCTTGCATTTTGTGCCTTTCCCCATCTTGGTTTCTATACTAGGCTTGATTGTGCTCCTCACAGTTTGTGCCTTAGTCCCTCTACTCCACTGGGCTACCGGCTACCTCAACTCTCTACTTTGACCTCTCGTGAATCATACGCCGACCTCTTGCCTTCTCTGCATAGTCTGACTACGATAGCCATTCCTGATTTTTATGGTGGCAAATCCCCCTTGTGCGCCTCTACTTTTTAGTTCGTTCCTTGAGGCTTGAGCCTCGATTCCCTCTTGACCTTTTCATCGAAATGGACTCTCAGATCATTAATCTCCTTTATGCCCCCCCCCCCCCCCCCCCCCGGACCCCCTTTACTTTTTTATATATCTACCTCTCTTTAATCCCCTCCCCCCATTTATTTTTTTATATCTTCCTCTCCCTTCTCAATAATTTTATCTAACTTCTCCCTTTCGATATATTTATATCTTTTTTACATCTTTTAAACTCCCCCTCCTCAATACATATTTACTTCTAACTCTCACCCCCCCCTCTTCCCCCCCTCTACATATACATACTCTCCCTTCTCTCGCCCCCCCTCCCGCTCTCCTTCCCCCTTTGTCTATCTATTTATTACCCTTTTATCTCCCCTTAGATTTTCCTTTATTCTTTCCTTTTTTATAAAATAAAAATACAAAAATCCCCCTTAAATTTTTTCAATTAAATCTCCCTCTTATAAAACTCCACCCTATATGTTCTTATTATTATTCTTACTACACCTTTCCTTCCCCTCTATTTTTTACCTCACATTGGTTAAACTCACCATGTTTACTTTAAAAGGTTCACCCCGCTCCATAATCTATAAAACCTTTTTTGCCCTCTCCCTTCTCTATCTACTATTAAGAATTTACCCCCTTTATATCTTCTCTTTAACAACTCCCTTTAAATTTCCCTTCATAATCTCCCTCATACAATATTCCACCCTCAATGGTCTCATTACTTTGGTTAATTAATTTTATTACAACCCCCTCTCCCTTCATTTTTTATCAAGTTGATTTACCTCACCACACTCACTTCAAGAGGGTTCACCCCACTCCATGATCTTTTTTTCAATTATAATTCCATATCGAGCTGTTTAAGTTTGTGTGGTTAAGCTTCTATTTTATTCTGACCCCAATAATAAGGGAGGGGTGTTTATGACACCTGTCTTCCCAATCAAAGTTAAGTTGGTTCTCACCATGTTTTCTTGTTGGGATGGTGGCAGGTAGGTAGATTCCCCTCTTCAATAAAAATGATGCTACCAATGACTTATAAAAGCTCGACTTCTCACATTTCCTTTTTTCATAAAAAAATGTTCACCCTCTAGTGATGCTATTTCATTCATAGTGGATTTTCTATTTATTTTAAAGTTTTTCATTAAACATTTCTCATTCCTACTTTAAATTATCTTCTCTTCACTATGGAAAGAGGTGTTGTAATGTCTTCTACACACACACACACACACACACACACACACACACATGCATGCGCGCACGTGCACACACACACACACATGTGTGCGTGTGCACGTGTGCACATGCACACGCACACTGTTATGGATAAATTTGTCTAAGGAAAAATGCATTAATATGTGTGTGTGTTTGTATGTGTGGCAATAGTATAATAAAATATGGTGTGCATAGGGCCCAGGGTTGAGGTGGCAGGGCATGACCATGTGCCACCCTTCCATGTAAGAGGACCCATAAGGTGTGATCCATGGTAGTAATATGATAAAATGTAAGGTGGCATGGCTCCTCCATCTGCCACCCCTCCACCTAGGCTGCATTTAGTGAGATATGGCTCAAAGTCCATGGGAGAAGTAATATAAAATAGGTGGAGATGGATATTATATTGGGTTATTCCCTCCATATAGGATAGGCCCATGTGGGGGAGGTATAGATAGTCCAAGGATGCAAGTTAATTAATGGGGAAAGTGGGATGAGGTGGCAAGATTCCTTGTGCCAACCCTCCACTTTTCCTCCTAGATGTTTGAACGTATTATAAAATTAGGAAGAGACCAAGGGAGTATCATAGACTTGGGATATGGGAGCTGATATATGTGGAAAACTGTGGCCAAGCGTTATCGCACACAATTGAGAGTGCGTAACCGCCTAGCCCACATGGGAGACTCTTCTACACACACCATGCATGTGGGAGGATGCATTTATTGGGAGAGACCCTCTCTCTTAGCTATAAAAGGAGGGGGCTATTGCTTGATGAGACACGCTCATTCTTATAAAGCCACCTAGCTAGTACTTTGATTTCTCCCTTCCCTTCCTTTCAAAATAAAGCATGGTCCTCTTCCCTTGATGTCTCCATCTTTACATTCCTCCTTCCATCATGTACACGCTTCTCTTCCCCCTCTCCCTTTCCCCTTGTGTCATAGTCTCCCTCTTCATTCCCTCCCCTTCTAATTCCTTTTCCCCTCCCATGATAACATTTCGCCCTCACGTTCTTCTTTTCTCTATGGCCCTCGAGCGTTGCCATGCTTAGCCTCTAGCCTCTAGTCCTGATTTCTTTTCCGGCTAATAGAACACACGCACATGCACACACACACAAATCATCCCTTGGGTATCCTTGTAAAGTGTGGGTATATTATGTGATAGCCATGAGGAAGCTTGATCGATGCTCTACATGTTTGATAATGGAATGATAGATAAACCTCTCGGATTATATGTTGACCAACTATGCATGCCCATGGTCATGGGGATCTTTGTGTACATATTTTTCAAAGTATTGATGTTCCATGGAAACATATGATCATATTGACACTCCTTCGAGAAGTATAAGAACCAGAGATTGGTTTGGTGGAAATAGAGGTATCCCTCTTGGAAGAGGAAAGGAAAATCAAACAAATGAATGATGACAAAGAACATGGGGCATATTTGGTCAAAAGCAACTTCCAACAAGAGTAGATGAAGTGCAACTTTTGTGGAAAGCCTGGACATTTTCAGAAAGAGTTCTATACAAAGAAGAAATTTCAGTAGAGGATGTTAAAGCTCTCACTACTTTCACACCCAAGTTAATCTTGACAAGGGTGATGACCCATATATTTTCTAAGTTGTTTGTGTGTGTGGTCAATAAGGGTTCTTTGTCCTGGAATGTCCCCCTTAAATGATTGTTACTCTTATGTTTGAGGTTTCCCATGGTTGGACCCATGAGGATTTCCATACATAGTCATTGTCCAATATCCCAGTTGTAACCAAGAGCCATAACCAGAGTGAGTCACGGGTTGGGGTCATGAGTGTTGTTACTAGGTGTGAACAAACCATGAAGATTCCCATGTACTACTGCTGGGGTGAGGTCATCAATTTGTAGGAGGGTATGAAGGAAAAATTTATGTAATGGGGTGTACCAAGAGGTACAAGGGTTGTGTGACCAAGTTTGGTGGTACAAGGTGTGATTGAGAGATTTGTGGGCTTGATTGAGAGATCAGTGGAGTGATTTGTCGATCTAGAGATGCTCTCCTTTGGGGCACATGCATTGTATCAGTTGCCCTTATAAGGGCCTCTCCTCTCTTGAATAAAGTACTCTATTTTCTTCAGTTGTTTATTCTTTCTTGTTGCTCCATCATGTGGCACAAGATGTCTGGCCATCTCAATTTCAAAAGCCTTGTATCTCTCAAAAAGACAAACATGGTATAGGGACTTCCACAGTATTACTTTCAAAAAGATGTATGTGAGGCTTGTTGTATAGGGTTCAACCTCTATACAATCTCTTGGCATTATGTACAACACACCTTATGGGTCCTCTTATGTGGAAGGGTGGCACAGGATGATTACTCATGAAACACTTGGATCTACTTCTTGAAATAAAGTTTTAATGCATTCAACACTTTTAAAGACTTCAAAGCCTTGGTAGAAAAGCATACTAGCAAGTACCTAAAGTTCCTCCATTGTGACAATGAGGTTAATACAAGTCCACAAAGTTCAATGCCTTTTGCAGACATTATGGCATTACATGTCACTTCACATGCAGATATACTCTGCACAATGGAGTTGCTGAGCAAAAGAATAAGGTGATTGCAAAGTCACCTATATGCATGCTTGATGAGAAGAATTTTCCAAGATAGTATTGGGTTGAAGCATGTGACACAGTTGTTTACTTAATAAATAGGAGCCCCATTGCTTCATTAACAAAACATGACACCAAAAGAGGAATTCACAGGAACTAAGTCATCTATTGATCACTTGAAAGTATTTGGCTCTCTTTTTTACGCTCATGTTTTTGATGCACTTAGGACTAAACTTGATGTCAAGTTAATCAAGTGAATTTTAATTGGATATGTAGTAGAGTCAAAGGCATACCAACTCTATGATCCAAACAAGCAAAAATTGATTATATCGAGGGGTGTTATCATTGATGAGGCATCATAAAAATGTTGCAGCCATGTGTGGAATAGTTCTGTAATTAGCCAAAAGTTCAATTGAATCCCCATGTAGCTCCCTTCCTTGCATTCTCACAGCTACAAACATGGAATTTATCCACCACTGATCCTGTTCACACTCTAAATAGCAATCAACTATTCATAGGATTTCGGGATGAAACTCAATATCCTTCATACTCACTTCACCAAACTTCAACTCTTCTTGCTCCACATATAATTCCAAATGTGATTGGGTTGAACTTATGCAATTCATATAGAGAATCTAGGCTATCACAAAACTAGGAGACTAGCATGCTATTGAAGGATGATCTCATTATGCACCTTGTGCAATACACAAGAGAAGGTTCAGAGTTTGCCTTTAGAAACCCTTCATGATCTACATCCAAGTATCCTTGGAGAAAGGTGGTTGTCTCATCTCACATATCTCGGTGACACCCTTTGATGCCACCACATGAGGCCATCTCCAATTTATCAATGTACATTCATCCAATGAATCTAATAAGGATGAATGACCCATGGCATCTAATAGGTGCCCACGATGTTGGGAAATTTGCATTAGTATTAATTGAGGAAAGCTTGGTAGTGAATTAACCTAAGCTTTCAGGAAAAATTAATCTAATTGAGCGATTGAGCTAAGCCAAAACATTGTGATTGAGAAGGTTCATATGTTGTCGATGTGGAGTTCTAGAATGCCCAGTTTTGGAAACTTCTGCAGCTGCCGACCTGAGGTAGTATAAGATGGGGAGGGAGGTTCAGAGTTGAGGGAGAGAGGGTTGAGGCACGGCTAAGTGGAGGGGAGTGAAAGAGTGGAGGAGCAAGCAGGGAGAGGAGGCAGAGAAGATGAGGATGGAGAAGAGGCGAAGGGCAAGGAGAGGAGCAAAGAAGATGAAGAAGAGGAGCAGAGAGAGGAGCGGGGATGGAGCTTGCAAATAGTACATTTTTGAGAGACATAAGTAGCTCTCGATTCAAAAAATAAGACACAGTTCCCTCAAAGATTTCAATGGAGCTCCAGGTAATCTTTCCATCGAGACACTACAACTGATGCGAGCTTGAATCCTCTCATAGATGGAAGAGTGGATGAATATGAGCTAGGGTAGAGGGAGTGGAGAGTTAGGGCGGCAAGGCAAGGGGTGAGGGCAAAGGCGAGAGGTTGTGATGCAAACAACGAACGTAGAGGGAGGGGAGGACATAACCTAATAACATAAGTTGATTGACATTATGGGAGGGCACTCAGGCTAATTATTTAATGAGAGTGAATAGGGAGAGTGTATTCTAATGTAGCAACCCATCCCATTGTCCACATTCTCCAATCCACTTTTATGTTCTCCATTGTCTAGGTTCTTGATTCTCATGTGGGGTTCTTTTGTTTTATGGCTAGATATGAGCCCCTCACCCCCTTGCTATGTGGTCCTATGGGGATTGTGTAGGTGCTTGCTCATGTTAAAACTCACTAGCTAGTCCCTCAATGGTCCTTACCAACATAAATTTATGTGTGTGTGTACAATCTATAAGCAAGTGGGTAAAGGGACATGAAATAAAAAGATGAACTCGTAGTGGGGTATCTCAAGGACTCAGCAGTGCCACATAAGTAGCATGCCCAGTCAGCATGCCATGCCAGCTACCTTAAGGCGCCAACTCCCTTTAGTAAGAAAACCATCAAAATCTTGAGTATGAGATGAATTTAACAATATACCATGAGTAGAAATTATTGAAATTAACATGTTTGTGTTCTACACTAAAAGAGCTTCAAATATGTCTTTATACTTTAAAATTTGGGTAACACATGAAAAAGTTACATTAATTTGAAAGGTGATGGGTTTTTATATTTTAGTGTTATTTTTGTTCTACCCCCCCTCATCCCAAAGAACCCCCCCCCCCCTTGGGCCTCACATATTATGAAAAATATGTACAAATCTTAAAATCTTGCATACTTTCAAGGTACATACCTTATATTTTGTGGGAGGGGGGACATGAAATTTCCCTTGCATACTTGATTTTTTAAAAGGAAATCCATGCATATTATATATGGACCTTGTCCTCCCATACCCTGGATTTTGGACGAGGGTAGTAACATATTACAGATTGAGTTAGCACCCCAGGCCAATTGCCTAGTTAGTAGCACAGTTAGATAGTGCCATGTCATAGTACTAGACAGGCACACTTGCCTCCACATCGGCATGTAATCAGCATGTGACCCACAATGCCACATCACTGCTACCACATCATCATTTGGCCCTCTCCCTTGTGATCAAAATTTGGCTATCCTTTCGCAATCCATAACTTTTGATCCAATTAGAATTTGGAGGTGATCCAAAAAGCAAAAATGATCACCAAATCATGCTCTACATGTTGAGTATCTCAGCTCTACATTCTAACTCATGCACAAGTCAGATACATTGAATCCTCATCATCAGAATCACCTCCTAATCCATTGCCATGTACCAAGCACATAAAAATGAATGAGATAAAATTCATTTGCTGCATTTTGCACTTTAACATGTAGTCTAGCTGTAGACTAGTGCACTCCTCTCTCTCTCTCTCTCTCTCTCTCTCTCTCTCTCTCTCTCTCCACTTTATCAATACAACATAGTGTATAGGTAGCTATGTCGCATGCACTCCTCTCTCTCTCTCTCTCTCTCTCTCCCTCTCTCTCTCTCTCTCTCTCTCTCTCTCTCTCATTTACATTATGGCAACTGAAATAAAAATCAAAAAAGTTGCAAAGAAGTCCAAAAAGAGCACAACAGAATAGTGTTGTCCATGATCCTATGTACCATGAATGTATATGAGTACTCTCTTTGCTCCAAGGAGGTAAGTCTTCTTAGGATTCTGTATGAATTTAGTGAGCACACCACTTGATATTCCATTCCATAGGAGTAGGGAGTGGCTTATAGTCATGTAGATGAAATTGCTACTTGCCCTAATAATGTGTAATCCTTGTGTCATTTCTCCATATTTCTATCCCTAAGAAGGATGTCTTCTGTAGTCTATCTGATGTAAAGGGATGGGTCTAAATTTGATGGCTGAAAACCAGATGCCAAAAAGTGACAATGAATCCTAACCATAGAGTGATTTTTACAACTTGCAAACCTTGTGTTCCATCCCACTAATAGCATATCCTCGAGGCTATATCATGTAGATTTCCTCATCCAGAAAACCATTGAGGAAGGCATTCTTCACATCCATTTGGTAGTTGGGCTAATCAAATTGGGCTGCAAGAGCTATGGCTTCTTAACGACTGGTGCAATGGTCTCCTCATAATCTGTACCATACTCTTGGGTATATCCCTTGGCTACCAACCTAGCCTTGTATGTGTCAACCTCTCCATCTAAGTTGAGTTTGACTTTGTAAACCCATTTGGATCCTATGGGCTTCAAATATGTAGGAAGATTTGTCAAGGCCCAAGTTTGGCTCTTGAGAAGAGCATTGCACTCCTCATCCTTTGCATGTTGCCATTCAAGGACTTGTACTACATATTGGAAGGAGGTTGGCTCATCAAGTTCCATCACTTTGGCCATAAATGCATAATTGCTCGTCTAGGTCCCACCTCATCACTAAAATCCCTGAGAATCCTACAAGCAGATCTTCTAAGATTGGAAGTAGAATTCTTGGGGATTTTAGTGATGATGACTATGGCAGTGGCTATATCCACTATGTCAAGGGCCTTATCTTTGCCTTTACTCTGAGTGGTCACTATGGACTACATACTATCTGACTCTGTAGGCAAAGAAATCTGATGTATCATTGGCACTACTGGCGGAAGCGGAGTAGAAACTGTAGTTGGACTATCAAAGTATATGGGCATCGACATTGTCACATTTCAATCATATGTGAACCATCAGCTCCAACCATTGGACATGGAGTATGATGTTGTGAAGAACATAAATGCCACCTTCGATTGACTTCATCAAGGCATAGATTTTGACTAATGATGACTTTGCAAATTTACTCTAGGTAAGTGGGCAAATCAAAAAGAGGAGAGGAAGCAACAGCTAGTTGAGGCACAATTAAAAGTTAAACTACTAAAGGAGATGGCTAGCAAAAGATTTGAAGTGCCATGCAATGTGGGATAGGCTAATCTAGAGCCAACTTCCTTCATTCTGAGTGGTCTTGAAGAGGATTTCAAATTGTATGGAGGCCCCAGCTTTAGCAATGATTACGTGGCTCCCCCAACTCAACACAGGGGGTAAGTATCACTAGCTCCATGGGTAGTTTCTCCATGGGTAGAGGAATATCCTAGTCTAGAGACAAATTCCTTCATTCTGAGTGGTCTTGAAGAGGATTTCAAATTATATGGAGGCCCTAGCTTTAGCAATGGTTATGTGGCTCCCCTAACTCAACACAAGGGGGTAAGTTTCACTAGTTCCATGGGTAGTTTCTCCATCACAAAAGCCATGGAATGGGGAAGGAAACTTGATTCAAGGGAAAGCAAGTAGTCCCTTCGAAAGCTTGAACACGATGGATTCATGGGTTGCAGAAGACCCTAATGGAGTCCTTTGCATTGTTTGTAGTGCCATTGTATAACCCTTCCATGTTCCGAAACAAACCAAGGCCCAAGCGATCCATGGCTTGAAGTTTGCTAGTGAAAAATACAAGCTCACAAAAACCTATCACTCTATCATAGGGCATGTTCTTAGCTATTATGATTCCCTTATGCGTGGTTGATGTTGCTGACTTACATAGAGCAAGTAGAGAGGCTCATCATTGTGCTTGCAGTTTTTCCTCCACAATAATGCCTATCCAATGGCATGCCTTGGAGGAATGTAAATGAAGAAGCTACATCTCCCATCCGAGTGGAGGGACTTCTCCTCTTTGTAGTTTCCCTTTGTAATCAAAGTTTTGCAAAAGCAAAGTCCTAAAATCACATTTTTCTCATCTTCAAAGAAGCGTATTGCCTAAGACGAGATCATAAGAAAGGCACACATACAAAATCACACCTCGAAGTAGGTTCACGATGGCATGCTACTTCATAAGCACCTCAAATCAAAATCCCCAGTAGCTATGCATGTGCATTAAATGGAATCAACACTCAACCAACACCCTGATCATAAGCATGGAAGATCATATTTTTGGTAGAGCACAACCCAACATAGCAAAGGCATGTGAAATATATGCATAGGGGGCATGCATGTGGCCACAAATGCCCCAAAATTGAGTGCTAAAAAATCTTGTAAAGATGGTGTTGAATTATACCTATTGGAGGAGGCATGTACATGCTATGGGAATAAAAAAGTCATCCCCAAGTAGAGTAGGTCACCATGCATTGGAATAGCAAGGATCATTGGCTAGAAATCCTAGTAATTAGCACTTGTGCTCACTACTTCCTATTGGCCCAAATTCCACTAATCAAGGTCCCACTACAATTTGGATTTTTCTATTGTAGCCCCTGTCATTCTCTCACTGGCTAGAGGGGGTCACCTGCAAACCACGTCCCCTTCCCTCTCCACACCTTTAAATACCAATCCATCAAAACCTTGACACTCCCTACTCTACCCTCCACACCTTCCACCTTGGACTGCCTTGCACCTCGCACACTACATCCATGGACTCTCAAACTCTACCAGCCCTCACAACAATATCCATTGCACTTGGCCTTGCATCCAATAATGGATTGAGATGACATGGGTTGTAATAACTGATCACATCATGAACCTTGCAAACTCCATGCATGGATCTAGCTTTCTACTTGTAGAGGCTCATTAGGACTAAATTGACGATGGAGAGTTTGAGGACTCCGATGCAGAGTAGTAGATGCAAGCATTGTTGGTACTCACAGTAGGTACAATGGTGGGCAAGCACCTATGCCTAGAAAGCATGTGCAAGTCCAATGTGTATGGCCCCGCTAGTGCACCCCACCATCCCATGTTGGCTGCGGGTGTTTAGTTTCTATGTGGCCCAAACCCTTTGTTGGGTCCTCGGTTGTGGTTGCCTCCTACAAAGAGGCCACATGCCAACCCAAGGGTTGGTTGCACCCGTTCTAGGTGCTCTGCTCTGGTAGCCTTGGCTAGCGTTTAGTGATTGCCCTTGCAGAGGCTTTCACTAGCATTTTTGGCAGACCCATTCCCCTTCCGTTCATCCCCTTATTTTCTTTAACACTCCCTCTTTTTGATAGCCCTGGCTGTCCTTCTTTCATTCATATTTCCTTGTCCTCGTGCGGCGGTGGTTCTTGCTTATCTTGGAGAGGTGTTTCTTGGCAGCGACCTTGGTTTGGGCTCTTATGGAAGCACCCTCGAATCCCATGGCCACCATTAAGGTTCTCCTCTCACCGAAAGATAAACAATAGGTTCCAAAAGTAGTTCAATCATTGCAGGACAAAGTAGTGATAGGCAAGATAGTGGGTCTCACTCATACAAGGCGACATGTACGCGATTGGATCTAGGTGAGCTTAGTAGTGGAAGGTGACCACATCCAGGATATCATCATCTATGGTAGGTGAGTTTTTCTTCTACAGCAACTACGCTCACCGGAGACAACCCTAGCCCCTGTGGAGCAAAGTCTGATCTTCTTTAGCCTGCACATGATGTATCCTTTCCTGTGGTACCATGGATTCATAGTGGAGGACACGTACACAACGCATCGAGTACCCCACTTCTCGATGATGCTCCACTTCCCAAGACTCTCGAGAGTATACCGAGACATCCTCCCATCCATAGGGCGAGCTTTTGGCACAGTGCTAGAATCTCCACTATATAGTAGCATTGGTTGTAGCAGATGATGGGGTCCTTAGACTTTGACTAGTGGTGGAGAGCCCAGAGTCTCTCTTGGAGGAGATCTACCTTGAGATACTAGATGGGGGGGAGCTCTGCCAGTGTGGGTGGAGATCTTAGGGCTATTGGGCCAGTGTCTTGAATGTCATTTGATGGGATAGGTGACATGGGATTGCCCCAGAGGCTAGCGATGGGTCCCTCCCCACCTCCGCAGGTGCACTTGGGACAATAGAGTGCACCACAGTCAGAGAGATCCCAGCAAACATGCAAACAGAAGCACCAACATCCACAACATCAATAGTAGTAGTCCCAAACCCCTTGGGTTTATCCATCCAAAGGGAGGTTTGATGGATTTGTAACTCACATCTGACCACCTTGCAGTAGCCAAAGGATCATGGCACCAAGGGGAGGTGTTGAGAGTTGTGGTGCCATGAGCACTTGTAGAGCAAAGGTATGAGCAAAGGATAAGCTGCCACATGGCATGGAGGAGATATCCCACATGTGAGCAAGCAAAATGGATGTAAGTACCCTCACCTATAAAAGGGAGGTTCATTTGAAGTAATATCAATCAAGCACTTTGCACTATCTCAAGATTCTCTTTATGAGTCCAAGCTAATCTATCTTGGAACCTAATTGACTTGAGATACATGTCATGAGCACTCTCTTCATCATGTTTCCACACAGGTTTCATCCACCTTAGAGTGCTCCATAGATCCTGAGGCACACATGTTTTGTCATGGTATCAGAGCTTAGGTCTAGGTCTTCTAGTTTAGCTCATTAGTAGTTTACTAGGATTGCTTCCATTCCTAGATTAGTTGTAGGCATGTCTTAGGAACTCATGTTTTCTCCTAGGTTAGCTTTAGTTTTAGGTAGAAAACAAATTTTCGTCCGTAGAGAGAGAAAAATTCCGTCCATGTTTCTTTAGTTGACTGCTCATGGAGAGTTCCTCTTTGTTCATTTGTGAGAGATAAGGAGCTTCAGAAGCTTAATGAGATAGGGAGACTCATAGCCTTTTCTTTCCACAGAGAAAGAGAGTAATAGTATGCTTTATTCGAAGCTTCATCGACAAGCAAAAGCACCACACAAAGCTCTCTATCGACTTGCAACTCTTGGCCTCATGAACCGCACTAAGCCTTTAGCTACAAGGCTTGCTGTTGAAATGCAAATGTCTTAGGAACAATCTAGAGAGGGAGATAGAACTCAAGGAGTCTGTGAGAGAGAATCAGCGCTGTTTGACCGAAGGCTTGGCCGACCAAGTGTCTCCCTTCATCGAGCCCATGTCCATCTTCAAGGGCCAAACGAGTACACAACAAGGCAATGGCAGCAGCAACCAAAAGAGCAGCCTCTACAAAGCTTCACGGACGAGCTTGTTCAAGCAACCAACATGCTTCATTGACCAGCTTTGGCTCCCAGCGCACAGACGGATGGGTCTCCATTGACAACAAACGGACGACCTAGCACTCAGCATTGCCTGGACTGCAGTAGCCTACCTCTACGAGCTTCACGAATAACCTATGGTTCAGCAAGACCCAGCAACCTATCTCCGACGCGACTGATGAGCAGCGCCCTCAAAGCCATGAAAGCACTGTGCCATAGCCTCTCCATCGGCTGCCTCAACTTCTGCTCCACTGACTGGAGCTTCAACTACAACAGCAACCAAGACTCACGCGGCCACTCCAGCCAGCCGACAGACCTCCCGCCTCCTGCTTCAAGCGCTCATATCAACAGAGCCTACGACCCCACATGTGAACTGCTCGCTCAGCTTCCAGCTCCAGTGCTCACAGCCACGGACAGCACCTCAAGCAGATGAGTCTCCGATTTCTGCTCCACGAGCCCGAATTTGCAGCAACAGTGACTCTCTCTCTCCGTCGAAGCCGCCATTGTCGCAGAAGCTTCAAAGAGCTTCTTTCTTCTTTCTCCAAGGTTCTCTACCAAGAAGACACGTGGCAAGATAAGATTGAACTATGGTTAAGTTTAGCCTTACCTTGGTCAATGGTTAAGTGAACTCACACTAAACCATGGTTAGGTTTCAGTTCAGGATTAGTTAACTGCCACATCACCAGTGCCACTAAGCACACAGCTTCTTGCCAAGCACAGTTTGCAAGCAACATGTGAATCCCTATGCCACATCATCAATGGCCCTCTTCTTCACAAAACCTTCAACAAGCCATAACTTGCAATCCAGGAAGAATTTGCACACGCTCCAAAAAGGAAAAGTGATCGTCTTTTCAAGCTCTACGCGCTTGTCAAGTCAGAATTATTGTATGCAATTAGACACTGCCAATATTGAAAGAATTCAATTGGTAAGACCTTTGCAACAATTGGAAAAGCAAAGCATGAATGCAAACATCGATGTAAAAAGCAAGCCAAAAGCACAAGTGCATGAGATGACCATAGCATGAAGCATGGCATCCACACATAAAGCATCAAGGCACATGGAAGAACAAAGCATCATGCATGAAGCTACACCAAGCAAAGAAGCAAATGCCATCGTCATCAAGCCATGAGCCAAAAGGTGACATCAATGGAATGTATTGAGAAGCAAAAAACCTTGCCAACCTTGCCTATATTTTGTAAATCAAACCTGACCACCTGAGAGTAGCTATGAAAGCACCCAGGGGAGGTATTGACATGTAAAAGCCACACTTGACCACCTTAAGTAGCATGCATGCACTAAGGGGAGGTGATGGATTTGTAACTCACATCTGACCACCTTGCAGTAGCCAAAGGATCATGGCACCAAGGGGAGGTGTTGAGAGTTGTGGTGCCATGAGCACTTGTAGAGCAAAGGTATGAGCAAAGGATAAGCTGCCACATGGCATGGAGGAGATATCCCACATGTGAGCAAGCAAAATGGATGTAAGTACCCTCACCTATAAAAGAGAGGTTCATTTGAAGTAATATCAATCAAGCACTTTGCACTATCTCAAGATTCTCTTTATGAGTCCAAGCTAATCTATCTTGGAACCTAATTGACTTGAGATACATGTCATGAGCACTCTCTTCATCATGTTTCCACACAGGTTTCATCCACCTTAGAGTGCTCCATAGATCCTGAGGCACACATGTTTTGTCAAGGTTGACCAAAGTTGGAAAGAAAAAGAAAAAATGAAGAAAACAATGTGATCACAATCATAGGAGGCAAGTGTAGGCCAAGGAGAAGCTACATTCAGAGAGCAAGGAGGCTTCCTAGACTCAAGGATAGTACCCAATGAGCCCTCCTCTAAACGACCACAAATGCCCCAGGATGAAAACTTCATTGACCTACCAGACGATCCTCAAGTGACGGGAGCAAGGGGCACGCATCCTTCGACTCAACAATAGGATCTGGGACCCCTTGTAATCCTAGAGTCAGTTTCTCCTCCTACCCCTAGGGCGCCAACTCCCTTTAGTAAGAAAAACTATCAAAATCTTGAGTATGAGATGAATTTAACAATATGTCATGAGTAGAAATTATTCAAATTAACATGGTTGTGTTCTACACTAAAAGAGCTTCAAATATGTCTTTACACCTAGAAATTTGGGTAACACATGAAAAAGTTATATTAATTTGAAAGGAGATGGGTTTTCATATTTTAGTGTATTTTTTGCCCCCCCTCATCCAAAAGACCCCCCCCCCCCCCCCCCCTTGAGCCTCACATATTATGAAAAATATGTACAAATCTTAAAATCTTGCATATTTTTCAAGGTATATACCTTATATTTTGTGGGAAGGGGGACGTAAAATTTTCTTATTTTTCCCTTGCATATTTGAAAATTTTAAAGGAAATCCATGCATATTATATATGGACCTTGTCCCCCTATACCATGGATTTTGGATGAGGGTAGTAACATATTACATATGGAGTTGGCACCCCAGGCTCCTACCTACTGACCTCCCCATCCCCACAGAGTAGGGGCATAGGGTGTGCACCCTCCGATACAGCCTAGGAGCATTGGAGCTACAACAAATACAGTGCCAAGCTTTTCCTCGACCAGCTCCTTGCCACCGCCGCCTCCCTCCCACCCCTCCTTTGTCCCTTCCCCCCTCTCTGCCTCCGCCAATGGTTGTAGCATCCATCACCACCCGCCCCCCTCCCCCCCCATCCCTATCTTCTCATGCTTCACCCACCGCTAATGGCAGGCCCCTTCCCCTCTCCTAATTTCGTCGTCCCATCCAAGCCATAGATGGTGGGTCCTCTACCTAAGGGAAAGCAAGGGCCTCCTCCCCACTCCCTTCTCCCAGGCAAAGGGCTCTCAGTAGCACACAAGTTCTCCCCTCAACCCAGCTTCCTCAACCACGTCAGGGAAGGGTGGATGATTATTTTAGCCTTGGGTTAGAGCCTTGGGTCCAAGACCGCGTCTTGGGCAACCCCTATCGACGGAATTCTGGAGATTGGGGCCCTGGAACTATCTTGAGGTTCCTGACGTGTCTCCCTTGACTTTGGAGAATGAATGTCCCAATTTTCCAACCCCTCAAAGAAGGCTCCATTGGTGTGGTGGGCTCACGTACCCATCCTTTCTGGGTACTCCACTTTGCCTTGATCGAAGAGTAGCAGTGGACCCCGACTTTGTTTGCTTGTTTAATGTGAGTAGATGTACCACATGATGGAGTAGTGGATGGGCCTCGAGGGGATTAACCTGTGAGTAGATGTACCACATGATGGAGTAGTGGATGGGCCTCGAGGGGATTAACCTGTGGCTCAACTATGATGCCATGGCTATATACCAGCTTGGTTTTTCAGTAGCACAACCAAGAGAGGGCTTGGTAGTGGTTGTGATTTCCTTGCCCCAGTCCAAACACCCTTCGAACTCATAGAAATTTGAGATAGTGGTGTAGGCTCCCATGCATAGATGAGCCTTGTTTGCTCTTTCCTCTTCCCCATGAGCTGGAATGTGCACGGACTACATGATCATGCCTGGAGTCAACCGCAGCACCTGCTTCTTTGTCATGAGTTGTAGAGGGTAGTGATAGGAATTCCTCTTGGTTGAAGAGCGCATGTTCTTAGAGGGAGACATCAGCCACCGCCATCACTTGCTTTTGAGACATGGCCTAGAGGTTTGGTCTCTTGCAGTAGGCTGCAGTGAGGGGTCTATATATTGGCATCCCAAAAAGTGGCATATGAGGTTCTTGAGCAAGGAGAGTTGATTCTAGGTCGTGCAGTTTGGATGGGGCCTCCACATGGGGGAGTCCAAGATTGGTATCCTAAACGTGTATGCACCTGTATGCAGGTAGCAACGGCCGGATTTTTGGTAGCGCTGCCTAACAAAGGGCCTCCTAGATGCAAATTCTTGGATTGTGGGGTGCAACTTCAACAATCTAGAGTTTGTAGAAGACAAATAGGGGGGAGCCTCATATGCAAAGTTGGTAGTAGTAGAGAAGAGCACCTGGGAGCAGTTCCAAGCAACCTTCGTTTCTCCTTCAGGCAGTGGAGACATGATGACCTCTTGGAGTGCCTCGACAAGTTCTATTTTGGGGAGTAGGCAATGCATAGAGGGGGCTCCATAGGGATTTTTTTCAGCACCACGATGTCGGACGATGCCTCCTCTATGCTTCACCTAGATTAGCCCCCTAGAGGACTCCCCTAAAGGGGGGTTCGCATACCAAATAGCCTAGTGAGATTTGGTGGCATCCAACTGAGGAGCCTAGTGAGGGCTAGGCCTCCTCGGTGGCAAAGACAATATAGAGGAGTAGTACTGGGTTCCAGTTCCTGGCTCTTAGGAGGAGACATGCCCTTCAGGAGCAGGAGTGAGTTTTACACTAGGATCTTGTTTCCATCGAGTGCCTTAGAGAGCAGGATCTAGGTTCTTAGTGGCTCAGTGACAGATATGAGAGCACAAGGCTTGACCCTCAGGCTACAGAAGTATGATGAGCCGAGCTTTTGTACAACTCCTTATGGGCCAGATGGGTGCAACAAGGAGATAGGATGACCAGGCAGTTCTTCCAAACCATGGGGCCCAGATCAGCAGGGTCCCGGCTTCATTGCCTAGGACGAGCAGGGATCCAGCTTTAGCTTCAGCACCTACGGGACGAGTAGGGATGGAAGCACATAGACCGACAGGAGATCCTGGAGATGACCACAGACTTTTATCGACAATAATTCTAGTCAGAGGAGGAGACTCCTACGGTCCTCTTAGCTTGTGAGGTAGTTTGGGACTAAGTTTCGATAATGATCCCACCGAGGCTGAGCAGGTAGCTAAAGGAACCGTTCATGGATGAGGAGTGGTAGGAGGCCCTCAAGGCCCCCCCTCCCTAGAAGTGCCCTAAGGAGGATGGATTGACTCCCCAGCTTTCTTTCGGAGCTTTTAGGAGTTTATAGCCACGATGTTACGACATGCCTGCCAGGAGATCTTCGACTCTGGCTCACTTCCTCATCATTGAGCCAAGGTTGGATTTGTTTGATTCCAAAGGGAGGTGACAGATGGGACATTCCTCAGTGGAGGATCACGCTTTGGATACCACACACAAGATCTTAGTTAAGGTCTTGAGGTTGCGGTTGCACCCCCACCTCATCCATGACACGTAGACCAACTTTGTCAAGGAGCGCAGTGGACAATATCTTCACCTTTTGAGAGGCCATACACTGGGCCAAGGAGGAGTCACAGCCTCTTCCTATCCTTCTCTTGGATTTCGAGAAGGCATATGATAGGGTGGAGTGGTTTTTCTTGGAAGGCACTATGTGCCTTCCAAGATAAGGTGGAGTGGTCTTTCTTGGAGGGCACTATGTGCAGGATGGGCTTCTCAGACCAGTGGATCCCAGGGGTCTCAACTCTCTATGCAGAGAGCTCTAACCAGGTACTCATTGATCGCCACACGGGCGAGGCCTTCTCTCTTCCCGCTCAGTACGACATGCCCTCGCCCCCTTCGTCTTCCTCTTCATAATAGAGAAACTACGCTACTTCTTACGCTCCCAGACCATAGGATTGATTGGGATGAGACTCCCGATATGTCATGAGGAGGAGCTTCTAGACTCGGAGTTTGTTGATGATGACATGGCATCATATGTGGAGGAATTAACAGTGAGCCTAGAGGTAGTTAAAGGAGCCCTAGCCATCTACATTGAGGCCTCTACGGCTCGGATCAATTGGCCAAGTCGATCGGCTTCTTCACTGGGACAGAGGAGACTCAAGAGGTTTAGAATTGGGGATAGGGATTAGGAAGTGAAAGTATCTTCTATCCAATTTCGAACCCATTTGTTCATCTCTAAGAATTGTTCACTTCTACGAAAATTCGCCATCAATACATACCGCCCAAATTGAAACTTGTGCATCCTTTCATGGGTTGTAGAAAGCATGACCATAGTTCCAGAATTTTCTTAACTCTAGGTAGGATTGGAGTAGTATTAAGCATCACAGACACTAAAATATAAATGGTAGCAATCATGGAATGACACAATTACCCAAAAATGAAAAGTAATGATATCAACTACCCACTTCAGCACTTTTGTTTCTAAGCCCAAACAAAGATTGTGTGATTGATGCAATTCTAAGAATTGCAGATGACCAAGGTGGGGGACGATGTTTTTTCGAGCAGAATCTTTTGAGCGTCCGAGCGAAGGAAAACAAAAGCTTCCAACTATGTAAAAATATGGCAAAAATGGATCGGAAGAAAACATAGTTTCATTTAGAGATATGCAAAGTATTATAGATATGCCTATTTTATACACAAATATTTACATGAATCTTTGGGAATGGTGAGTAACATAATGGGATGGTTTTTAAAGAAACCCACATGTAGAGTAGACTTCTCTATGAAAATTCCCTTATGATCCTTCTTACAACTTTTACTTAATAGGAGGTGACATTGAAAACCCTCTCTCAACCTATCCTAATGAAAGGGTTTCTCCAAAGAAACCTCATTGAAGTAAGCCATCAAGACAATTTCGCCAGCGAAACCGGACAACACTTTTAAAAAATGACATAACTTGCACATCCAATGTCCAAATATAGTCATTCAGCCACTCAATTTGATCGAAAAATCCCATTTGAGCACATCTATGGGATTACATTTTAAAAAATATTGCATAGGGGACTCCATATCTCGTCAAGGTCGAAGAAGGGTTGAGCCATGGCAAGAGCTGAAGACAAAAGCGGTGGTGCTATGGGCTGGGGCCATGGCAAAGGTGAGCTTCACTGGCGGCTGCTCGGGAAGGAATGCAACATGCAGAGTGGGAGCCAGGAGGTGCCCCTATCCACCCCCTGAAGTGGCTGTCGCTCTTCGAATGGCTTCCACCGACATTCTTGGCAAGTCCATGCATTGAGACTCGAAATCGTAGAATGCATGCTTTTGCCGTTTCATCGGGACCAGCTCGAAGAGTAGCTTTGCAAGTAGTGAAGAACCACAAACAAGGTCACAGAGTGGCGTTGGGATCTTTTGGGCATCTGTTATGCTTGTGATTGTGCACAGTCGGTGAGGGTGGACTACACGGGCATCCCATTCTTGACCAGGCTCCAAGTCGTCTTCGGGGGTGGACTACTCAACTCCCATCTTGGAAAGGAAGTAGCCTTTCAGAATCAATCCTGGAAGAATCCGAATTCCCGTACAACCACCGTTAGATTATCCTTGCCACATGGCCCGTGATGCAGGCTTTCACCGAGCAACCCTCAAATTTGAAGGCTGCAACACCCTTCAAAGGGGTTTTTACCCTTCCCCAAAGGGGAATGGAGAGATAAACCTTCAAACGAAGGACTGCTCATGGAGAAATTACAAAGGAAATGCCACGTCACCCTTCAAAAGTAGCTTACAAGAAGGATAACTCTTAAATTGCCCTTCAAAATGAAATTCTAGGCTACCCTTCAAATTTGAGGGCCGTCATCGAGTCAGCTTACCAAAAACGTGGCCATCGTCGATACGCAAATACAAAGTCAACACGTGTCTCTGTCTTCATCTGTCGACGGTCGAGAATTTGGCCTGGGGCAACCGGCTTCTGGCCTCCGACGGGTGGTCCCGTTTTCCTCTTGAGAATCGGCCGATTCCCAGATGCTCACAACATCGCCGGGAATTTGCTCCCGCTGGCGCAAATTCCCTTCTCCTTGGAAAGCAATCAGAACGTGAGCATGAACAAGAGGTGATGAATAGTTTTCTGCGGAATGATCGACCGGGATGGGGAAGAAGACGCTTATTCTCGAAGGTTTTTGAATGTTTGGGTCACTGGACTGCGGGTAGAGATCGGCCAAGCAACCGGAACAAGCAGCTCCTGACCGCATTTCCGATTTCGACTTCAGCAGATTGCCCTCTTATCCAAAGGCAATCGGTATACTAGCATGCGCACGTTGATGATTTTGGCAGATTGGCTCGACGTAAGTCCCCTTCTACATCGTGAAGACGGCATGGCGGCGTGCGGCATGGTTGCGAACCCAAGATTTGCATGCAGGCGTGATGGACTGCCGCTGATGGACCGCCATAGCTTAGCTCAAAGAAGTCAGGTCTGCCTCGTCAACACCTGCAGCAGGTCGAGGCCAGTATTCAATATGACTTCACCGTCATTCCGCAAAATGTCCTTACTGCAAAGGCCAGTACAGGACTTTGGACAGATGTGATCTTCTGTACGCTACCGTTTGCGTAGGTAAGGCTGTGTCCCGGTTTCTGGGGACATAGAATTGAGAAGTCTGCGGTTCTGTTCTGCTTCTTCGCTTGAGCATTTCAGGATGTCGTTAGTGGGTCTGCCATTCTCTTCTTAAAATTCGAATCAGAGATGCAGTTTCTGTAGAATGCGCTTTCAAGTGCCAATTCGTTCCTTACTGGCCGTTCTGATGCTCCCATAAACCTATGGTGGTATTCCTCTGTTGTGTTGCTTCTTCATCATCATCAGCATTGGGCATGCCTCGTCTTGCCCTTCAGTCCCGATCCACAGAGGCTAGTATAATGCAGGTTGAATGGCAGGCTAGGGATACGACAGTTAGGCACAAAGGGTCGTTTGCTGAAGAGGTGCTAAGCCCAGGAACCAGCAAGGCCTGTCATATAAGGATGCTAGACAGGCACAATCAAAGGAATGAAGAATGGGGTCTTGAAAGCTTGAATGCGCAGATCCTCTGTCAGCTGGATCCACAAACACATATTGCTACCTATGCCTTGCTTTTGAGGCGTTGCACCAGTGCCAAGGCCTTGTCTGAGGGCAGACGTGTGCATGAACACATGAGCAGGCGTGGTTATGCTCACAACACATTTCTGAGTAACCTGCTCATCCAAATGTACAGCAAGTGTGGGAGCCTGGAGGATGCACGTGCTGTATTCGACAAAATAGTCAATCGGAATTTGTACTCCTGGAATAATATGATTGCGGCATCTGCCCAGAATGGAAGTCTGGATGATGCAAGGGCGGTGTTTGGAGAGATGCCACATCGTGATGTGGTCTCTTGGAATGCCATGATCGCTGCATGTGCACAAAATGGGCATCACAAGGAGGCCCTGCAACTGTTTGGTCAAATGGAGGCTGAAGGCTTTGAGCCAAACAAGATCACCTTCATCTGTGTTGTAGATGCTTGTGCGACTGTCACAGACCTACAGGAGGGTCGATGGATCCATGCTACTCTTGCAGGCAACAGCTGGGAGTCGGATGATGTTGTGGGGAATGCCCTTGTCAATATGTATGGCAAGTGTGGGAGCCTGGATGATGCATGGGTAGTGTTTGCAGAGATGCCACACCGGAATTTGATCTCCTGGAGTGGCATGATTACTGCGTGTGGCCAGAATAGGCATGGCAAGGATGCCCTGCAACTGTTTGGTCAAATGCAGACCGAAGGCTTTGAGCCAAACAATGTCACATACATCTGCATTGTGGATGCATGTGCCCGTGTTGCAGCCCTAGAAGAGGGTAAAATGATTCATGCTTCTGCTGCTGGCAACGGATGGGAGTCAGATGTAGTTTTGGCAAATGCCCTTGTCGGTATGTATGGGAAGTGTGGAAGCCCAGATGATGCATGTGCAGTATTTGCAGATATGCCACAGCGGGATGTGGTCTCCTGGAGAACCATGATGGTTGCATGTGCCCAAAATGGGCATGGTAATGATGCCCTGCAATTGCTTCATCAAATGCAAGCTGAATGCTTTGAGCCAGACATGGTGACCTTCATTTGTGTTGTGGATGCATGTTCCAATGTGGCAGCCCTAGAAGAGGGTCAAGTGATCCATGCCAGTATTGTTGGCAATGGATGGGAGTCGGATGTTGTTGTGGGGACAGCCCTTGTGAATATGTATGGCAAATGCAGGAGCCTAGCTGATGCAACTGCAGTGTTTGTGGAGATGCTGCAGCCGAATCTGGTCTCCTGGAGTGCCATGATTGCTGTGTGTGTCCAAAATGGGCAAGACAAGGAGGCCCTGCAACTGTTTGGTGAAATGAAGGCCAAAGACTTCGAGCCAAACAAGATCACCTTCCTCTCCATTGTCGATGCATGTGCTAGTCTGGCAGCTCTAGTAGAGGGTCGAATGATCCATGCCACTGTTGCTGGAAATAGATGGGAGTCGCAGTTGGTTTTGGGGACAGCCATCGTTACCATGTACGGCAAGTGCGGGAGCCTACATGATGCAGTGGCAGTGTTCGCAGCAATGCCACAGCGGACTGTGGTCTCCTGGAATTCCATGATCACTGCCTATGCCCAGAATGGGCATGGCAAGGAGGCCCTGCAACTGTTTGGTCAAATGCAGGCTGAAGGTTTTGAGCCAAACAACGTTACCTTCATTTGCATCCTCACTGCATGCAGTCATACAGGTCTGATGGTTGATGGGAGGCGATACTTTGATTCTATGATTCAAGACCATGGCATAACACCCTCAGTGGAACATTATTTGTGCATGATCGATCTCCTTGGGCGAAGAGGACTATTGGAAGAGGCAGAGGGCCTGATCATCAGTATGCCACGTGAACACGTCTTGTCAGCATGGTTGAGCTTGCTCTCATCATGCAGAATTCACAATGATGTTGAGAGGGCTGTGCATGCTGCAAATTGTGTTTTTGAGTTAGATCCAAGGAACGCTTTACCATATGTATTGCTACCTGGCATCCATGCTAATGCACATAGGTGTTGTGAAGGGGAGCAATGCACGATTGATTTTGAGGTGCAGAATGTGTGCTCACACCTCTATTGAACGAAGGATAAACAGCAAAGCCAAGTTGTGAAGGTTGACTAGTCCCATGAAGGATTTTGAATATTTTGAGATGAAGAAGCTACCATAGTGTGCCCATTTCAACAGCTAAGGAAAATTTTCGTATCACCTAGAATCTTTGGGTTTGCTTTGACTCTAATTCTACCACAAAAACGCATTTGGTGCTGGCGGTGAGCATATTGGTACAACCTCGCTATTTTGTAATGATTGGTTTGCCAGCAGAGGCTGTACAATGGATATGTGGTGGGAAAGTGTGCATGAATTAAATAAAGTAATCAGTCAAAGTAGGGATAAAATTTGCGATGTATATTAAAAGCTGTCTTATGGATGTGCGGTGATCTACATATCTGATGTTGCTTTCCATAAGATCTGTGCAAAGATCAGAAAGACTCAGCCTAGTTGACGAGGGTATGTGATTATGTGTGTTGAACCCTCATGTTTGAGGGTAGTGTGACCAAAGCTGGCGGTATAGAGGGTATCTTCGAAGTAGCAATGATTCAATGGTTAAGGTAACAAGGGCTCCCTTTGTCCATGAAGGCATGGTTGCACAAGGAGACCTAGAGGTAAGAAGAGTGTAACAAATTTTTTTCCCAGACAAGAACTATTGATGCTCTGAAAAACCCAACCATACAAATCAACAACATGAAACGTGCTGATCATGGGAACTAAAGAAACTGGATGTCAGAAAAACCCAGAGAACCCAGCTTACTGCCGAGAGAATCTCTGGTACAGGGGCTAACAACCAGGGAGGAGGACTATATGTCAAGCGAATACCTTGCTTTGTAAAAACACAAGAGATATATGCAGGCCAAGCCTTGCAGAAATTCTCCCGCCTTTTGACGGTCGCTCTAGAACCCTGGAGTCCCACGGTCCCAGATGGCGTGCAGCGTGTGGATGAGATCTTGCGAGATGGCAATGAGGGTGACTGCCGGGGGGGGGGCCTGCTGGCCTCCCATTGCGAAACTGCAACGGGAAACCAGGTGTTCCAAGCAGGGTTGTTGGATACCGTCAAGGAGAATCGTTGGGAAGGATGTGTTGCGCCCTGTGCTTCTATCCTAAAGACCCACTGACCCTGAAATCTTGCGAGTTGGAGAGCTGGATCAATGGACAAGGCATAACCCCACTCTGTCAACTAGGCAGCCATCCCCCAATTGAAGGCTCGTTGTAGTCTCTATGTCTTGGCAACAATCCGGAGGGCATCCGACCAAATCCTCTGCACTGCAGGACAACTCCAAAGACAATGTGGGATCGTTTCCAGATCACCAACTACTCGCATCTGCTGATGGGCCATCCGACCAAATCCTCTGTGTTGCAGGACAACCTCGAAGACAATGTGGGATCGTTTCCAGATCACCATCTACTCGCATCTGCTCCAGCCATGGGCTAGTGGAGAAACCTCCATGTGCCACCCATTTAAAAGAAGTATGAAATATTTCATGGCTTGCGGCTGGTCCAAAGTTGTTTCCAACCTCATGACGAACATGTAACTCCACCTAGTGACACTCTCTTGAGGAACTCTAGGCTGCTGCCTCTGTTAGAAATGTCACTGCCCCATCTGTGAGGCCCTGATTTGAGGGGACAAGGGGGCAGGGAACTATAGGGGGATGGGGGCTGAGTGTACCTTGCTGTCTGAGGGCAGCACCCTGTGTGGAACAGTGTGCCAGCACCACAGGCCCATGCGGAGGGCATCTGCAGCACGTGTACCAGCCAGCAGCAGCCAAAAAGGCCCAGCATATGGGGCTTTATATAGGCCAAAGGGCTGGCCTAGAAACCGACCAGAAGTCGGCCATTTAGGCCCTCCTGGAAGCCCGTGCAGCAGACTCAAACTAACTGGAAAGTTGGCCAGTTTAGGGGGTTTGCTGCCCACCTATATAAACACCCTCCCCCCCACACTTTTCTTCATCACCAGCAATGACAGCCTGCACCCCGGCAAGTGTGTAGGGAGAGGAGAATACTCAGCCTTTTGTATCAGCATCTCTTTGCTGTTTGGTGCTCACCTTTTGAGCTTTTGTCAGCCCACTGTTAGTGGAAGATTACATTTGAGTTTTGTCTCTATCTCTCTATCTCTCTTTGAGTGTTGTATGAGCTGTGATCGGGAGAGAGAGGAGTGAGTGATTCTATCCTCTACTTTCCAACATGGTGTCAGAGCAGGGTTTCCAGCTCTAGAACGGAGTTCCTCAGCAAGAAAGGGACTCCAATGAACACTCAGGTTTGCTGCGTGGTCAAGTTCTCTACTGCAAGTTTATTTTTAGTTTGCTGTTTGCTATTACAGCAAGGATGGAGGACAAGGATTCATTTGTTGCCTCTTCAGCCCCTTCTCTTCCTTTCTCCTCCCCCAGATTTCTCTCTTTCACCATCCCGAACTTTGGAGAGTCAGGGAAACTAGATGGGTCAAACTACCCAATCTGGAAGGTGAAGATCCGGAGTCATTTGGTGGCTCGAAAGCTGTGGAAGTTGACAACGGGAGTGGAGGCAAAGCTGGAAGATCTATTGGACAACAAGGGGAAGATTCTCATTCCAGTAGATGGAGGGGAGCTTGAAGGTTGGGAAGATAGAGATGCCCTCTCCCTAGCATTAATCATAGGGACCATGGCGGACTCTGTTCTTCCACACATCTAGATGGCTGAGACGTCTGTAGAGGCATGGGCTATTCTGAAGGATCTGTACAAAATAGACAACACATCTCGTATCTTGCTTCTTCAACATCAACTATACAATCTGGATACGAATGAGGGGGACAATGTTCATGACCATCTGACAAAAGTCAAGGTGGTAAGGGACCAGCTCACAGCAGTTGGTCAGAAGACTCAAGTCATCTAGTGTTGCTGATGTTACACAAGCTACCTCGCAGTTTCAAGAGTTTCGTGACTACGGTCACTGCAGGATAGAGGACCAAGCCTCTCACCTTCGAAGAGCTTGGCCCTTTACTATTGTAGGAAGAGGCCCGATTCCAAGGTCACTTTGGGGGATGCCCTGTGAAGGGTGTTGGTAGTATTCCACTCATCACGACTGCAGGAAACGAGGAGTTGATTTCCGGCGTACTGTATGTACCGAATTTGTGCAAGAATATTTTGTTTGTTAGTCAGATGGACAAACACAACATGTCGGACTTATTCGACAATGGCAAACTCACTGTCACATCCAAGGCAAATGGAAAGGTGGTGGCTCAAGGAGCCGAGGAGCATGGGCTATATCGGCTCTGCATGGGGACCATGGCAAATCCAAATTGTGGCATGAGCGGTTCGATCACGTCAATTATGGCACTCTCGTCGAGATGCAAAAGTCAAAGATGATGGATGGACTTCCACCGATTGTAGGCAATGATCGTGTTTGCAGGGCTTGCTTGGAGGGCAAGCAACACAGGGACAAGTTTCCACAGAGGCCTTATCACGGGCCAAGAAGCGGATTGAGTGGGTTCATTCCGACATTTGCGGCCCAATGTCAACAAATTCATTTGCAGGTTCACGGTATTCTCTTTTATTTGTGGATGATTTCAATCGCATGACTTGGGTATTCTGCTTGGCCAAGAAGTCTCAGTCTTATGAGAAATCTAAAGACTAGAAGGACTAGGTAGAGAAGGAGAGTGTGGAGGTAATCAAAGCCTTCCGCACAGACAGAGGGGGGGAGTTCACTTCTACCGAGTCCAATGGATTTTGCAAGAAGCACGGGATTAAGAGACAGCTTACTACAACTCGCACATCTCAGCAGAATGGAGTTGCTAAGAGGAAGCATAGGACCGTCGCAGAGACAGGTTTGACCATGTTACAAGAGAGAAATCTTTTGAAAGCTTACTAGGGTGAAGTTGTGAACACTGCCGTTCACATCCTCAATAGAACCAAGACCAAGAATGTTGATGTTAAGACTCCATATGAAGCTTACTATGGTAAGAAGCCAACAATATCTCATTTATAGATTTTCGGTTCTAATGGATTTGTTCATATGCATAAAGATGAGCGGAAGAAGCTTGATTCCCATAGCCGAAGAAGGCCTATCGTCTTTTCGACCCGGAAAAGAAGCAGATCCTTATCAGTAGGGACGTGATCTTTGAGGAGTCAAAGCCACAGCCTGCAGAAGAGATTCATGAACTTCATTACCCCCACCCAAGGTCGCCATCCAACCCCACCCAAGGTTGCCATCCAAGAGATGGAGACGACTGAAGAACCCGAGGAGGAGGAACATGCTGTTCCAGAATCGGCTCCCAAGGCAACTCTAGCAAAGGCACCTCCATTAGAGAAGAAGCTACCTCAGTGGTATTTGAAGACTTTAGCAGACTCACGGTTCATGGACATTCCCGAGAGCAGTTTCGGAGTGCGACAGTCTCAACACAACATGAAGACTCCCTCCGTGAACTACGCTATGGTGGCTCAGCTTGAGGAGCCCCGTTCTTTCGAGGAAGTGAAGGATATTCTAGAATGGCAGGAAGCCATGCAAGCAGAGATGGATACCTTGCTGAAAAATGACACCTGGGATTTAGTGCCCACACCAACCAAGCGAAAGGTAATTGGGACTAAATGGGTGTACAAGATTAAGTTCAAGTCAGATGGGAGCTTGGACAAGTACTGGTGGTGAAAGGCTATGCACAGTAAGGATGACTTGACTTTGATGAGACCTTCGTCCCCATAGCCAGGATGGTGACCATTCGTACAGTCATTGCCTTGGCTGCTCATCACAGATGGCTTATTTTTCAGATGGACGTCAAGTCTGCATTTTTAAATGGAACCTTGGAGGAGGAGGTATATGTGGAACAGCCACCAGGATTTCAGATTCTAGGATTCCCATCAAACGCATGCAAACTGAAGGCCTTATAGGGGCTGAAACAGGCCCTCAAAGCATGGTACCAGCGGATAGATGTTTTCTTTCAGAAGATCGGGCTTCAGCAGAGTCCATCAGAAGCAAATCTTTATCTTGACATAGAGGGGGATTTGCGGCCAGTATTGATCCTGTATGTGGATGACCTCATCATTACAGGGGATCATACGAAGAAGATTGCTCAGGTCAAGAGACTTCTCATGGAGGAGTTCGAGATGATGGACTTAGGCATACTTCATTACTTTCTTGGGATTGAGGTGAAGCAGGGAAAGAGCTATATCTTTATCTCACTGGAGAAATATTGCAGGAAGCTGCGTAAACGCTTTCCGATGGAAGATTGCAAAGCAGCAGTGACTCCCATGGAAGCTAGTCTGAAGCTAAGTGTACACCATCCATCTCAGCTGGTTGATTCATCACTATATCGACGCATGGTGGGGAGTTTGCTTTACCTCACCAATACCAGATTGGATATTTCCTTCTCAGTTGGATTGCTCTATCAGCTCTTCGCCACACCCAAGAAGGCCCACTGGGACGCATGTATGAGGGTGCTGAGGTACTTGAAAGGTACATGCACCTATGGCATCACGTACACGAGAAGCATTGAGTTGGGAGGTTTCTGCGATAGTGATTGGGCAGGTGATAGTGACACCAGAGATCAACTGTTGGATACTGTTTCTTACTCTTATCAGGAGCTGTGTCATGGCTAAGTAAGAAACAACCTACTATCGCCCTTTCATCTACAGAGACAGAGTACAGGGCTGCTTGTACAGCAGCATGCGAATCAGGCGGATCTTGAAGGACATGAATGTGGCCCAAGAAGATGCGACAGTGATTATGTGCGACAACCAGAGTTGCATAGCAATCGCCAACAACCCCGTGTTTCACGCATAGACGAAGCACATCGAGGTCCACTACCACTTTGTTCGTGAACTCATCGACGAAGGTGTCAGAGTTGATGTACTGCCTGAACGAAGACATCACGGATGTCTTCACGAAGGCGATTTCCTGGAGCAGATGGAACACCTCGTTCGACGCATGGGGATTGGCCCACAGTTGTGTCTTTGAGAGGGGGTGTTAGAAGTGTCACTGCCCCACCTGTGAGCCCCCGATTTGAGGGGACAAGGGGGAAGGTTACTCTAGGGGGATGGGGGACTGAGTGTACCTTGCTGTCTAAGGCAGCACTTTGCGTGGAATAGTGAACCAGCACCACAGGCCCATGCGGGGGCATCTGCAGCACGTGTACCAACCGGCAGCAGCCAAAAAGGCCCAGCATATGTTGCCTTATATAGGCCAAAGGGCTGGCCTAGAAACCGACCAGAACTCGGCCATTTAGGCCCTTCTGGAAGTTGGTGCAGCAAACTCGAACCGACTGGAAAGTCGGCCAGTTTAGGGGGCTTGTTGCCCACCTATATAGACCTCCTCCCCCCCCCCCACTTTTCTTCATCACCAGGGCAAGCGTGCAGGGAGAGGAGCATACTCAGCCTTTTGTATCAGCATCTTTTTGCTGTTTGGTGCTCACTTTTTGAGCTTTTGTCAGCCCACTGTTAGTGGAAGAATACATCTGAAATTTGTCTCTATATAACTCTCTCTCTTTGAGTGTGTATGAGCTGCGATCGGGAGAGAGAGGAGTGAGTGATTCTATCCTCTACTTTCCAACAGCCTCCAGGTGTATACGTTGACCAATGCGTGTTGTGTACGAGAAGGACACCTCCTCCATTCCATCCGGGTGCCCTGCTCGTACAAGCCGTAACCACTTGTGTGGATCCCACTGAATCTTCGAAAGAGGCCGGCCTGCTCATAACCAGAGATCCCACCGCACCCTTCCTGCCCTGCTGAGACTGGAATTGGGTCCATGGTCCAGTCCTTACCCAAATGACCCACTAATCTGATCCTTTGCCACTTGCACCAGTCTAGCGCCTCGATTGCGTTTGGGTCTCTAGCAGTCTTGAGGTGGAGGAGGCGCCCAGGTCCTGCTTTGTACAGCTGGAATGGTAGGAGGCAAGAAATTGCTGCAAAAACTAGATCATGAGGGGCAGCCTAGTCCTGAAAAACTGCCCGTACCTATGTGAGGGAGCCGAGGCTTTGTGCAGCCCCTCCCACCAAGACTTTGGGATCACTACATCAATTGTTGGGGTTCTCAGTTAAGGTACACCCTCATGGGGGGGTCTTGTGGTGCAACGGTTTGCAAAAGGTTGAAAGAGGAATTGTCATTTGTCGTTTGACGTGGAGTGTCGGTTCACGTGTTGAATATGTGGTCGACTAACGCTGTCGCATGGCTTTGATTGGTCTATGCAAAGAACTTGGCATCCACCTATGCATGCAGAGCAACGGCGACGCTTGGTAGTTCAAGGTGACATTCCAGTGCCTTCATGGTTTAGAGTTTGGCCCCTACAAAGCAGGAGAGATAGCAGTATTACTCCTCCTTTTCCAGCTTGCATAGGCTCGGTAGTTAGAGTGAAATGAGAGTCGCCTGGTGATCTCTGTTCTGTAAAGCAAGCTATGCTTGCATCAGGTCCTTAGAGAGTCGATTGTGTCTTTTGTAAGCCAACAAACTCCATAGGGTTGAGGCAGCTCGTCATAGTGTCTACAGTGTAGTCGTTTTTCGTAAGAGAATAAAGGTTTTCTTATTTAGAGTCATTTCTTGCAAGCTATAGTCGATATCCTTTGTTCCGCCATCTGTTGAGATAAACTCAGATATTCAATCTGTGATATTTCATGTAATTTTAGCATATAAGATCTATTTTGAAAAGATACACAACTACTATGCAGTGCAGGGTTGCGCATACATTTGAAGGAGTCCAAGTGATTGTAAGACATCGAGGCATTGGCCATGGATCTTACAGAGAAAGATAAGTCTCTTGAAGGATCAGTTGTGAAATTTAATAGTCGGAATTTTCCCTCTTGACAATTAGCCACTTGGTTGTATCTAATGCAAAAGGTCTCTGGGGATTAGTTAATGGAACTGACAGGAAACCTGAAGGTGAACGAGATGCTGCTGCATGGGAACAGTGCAATGATAAGGCAATTGCTCTACTAGGATGAGCACTCGGCATCGACTACTTTTACCATATTGGCGTAGGGAAGACAATAACGGAAAATTGGAGGATGCTGGAGACTTTTCGGTGCAAGGATGAAACACTCAAAGGCTATGTTGAAGCAGGAATTCTTTAGTCTCCAAATGGAAGAATTGGAAGGTTTGGGAACATTTCTCAACAGGATGCTAGCATTGTTAAAACAGGGCTGCTTGAGTTAGGGTCCATAGTTGAAGAAGAGGACAAGAAGGATATCCTTCTGAAGTGTTTGCCCCCCAAGTATGCTGAGACATTTTGGAAGATTTTATTCCTTTTTTTTGGAAGATTTTATTTCTTGATTTGCTTGTTTAATTTTGCTTAGTCATCTTCTTCCTTTCTTCTTTATTTCTTGCTTTCTTTCTCTTTTGTTTATTTGACGTATTTTAGTAAGCACTAGGTTTGCTCAAGAGACTCCGTGGGTCTTTAGAAACCCAGTATAGCTGCTTATGCTTGCAAGTGATGACGACATGAGTGTTGCTTTGCTTGCTAAGTATGTCTTGCTTTTGTTTTTCAAAAAAGTTTTTAAAACCTCTTTCTTCGTTTTCTTTTATTTTGTGTAGATTTTTGGACTTAGAACAACAAAAAATCTAAAATTGTATGATTTGATATATTCTAGTCTTACAAAGGTATATATAAGATTTATTTCGGAACGATACACAACTACTACATGTGCAAAAGAATTGTATTCAATTACCTCCGCTATTCGTGCACCAGTCCCTTTTAGATGCGGAGAGGCCAAAATTGTGCCTCAGCCTTTGAAGGCGGTTCAATGCCCCGAAAGAACTAGTTGGGCCAATGTCCCAATGTTGCTTGACCAATGTGCATCCTATGCCTTGGCATGACTCCCTCTTGGCCCCAAATCTTCGGATGTCAAATGAGGGATTGTTGCCCAAACTCCTCGCGGAATCTCGGGCTGGCCCAAATGAGCCTTGATAGTAGTTGCTATCACACCCTATGAAGGATTTCAAGGGGGAGCGTTTGAAAAAGTCCACCTATGATTGCTGCCACTGACTTTGAAACAGTCCCTGCAGGTTAGTCACCACTAACTTGGGGGTGTTAGGATCTTTTCTATCTCCGTGCTAACAATCTCAACAATCGTCAGCTCACAAACACAGGGAATCGGGATACATATGGTTTAGGTTTGTGTGTTACCAGTAATCATAAATCCCTTAAGATCACCCTTGAGCTAGAGGTCAAGCAACCTCCGGCGATAGTCCATCCCAAGTAGGACCACATCCCCATGCCACCAAGCCCCATGTGGGTACAGATGTCGTTAGGGAGACACATGCGTAGACAGGCTCTCAACCTCGTTGGGTATTCGTGGAATGCCCCACTCCTAAGAATGTCCCAAGTATGACTCTCAGTTATATCCTTACCAAAGTACTTGGGGAACTTTTACTTTTGGTTTTTCTATTAATATTGGGGTTTTCCACAACTTTTACTGCTATTATAGCCATGGCTTTTACATTTGGTATTACCATGATTAGTGGATTCTAGGTGTGGTTTGAAGAGCGAGAGCTATTATAGGAGGGTTATGATTGTTGGTTGGTTAGTTGGTTCTATGTATGCTAGCAATAGCTAACCCTTATCCTCTCTTACTAGGTAGCCCATGGTCCCTAGATCCACCTGGAGGGAGCTAGGAAGTTGTGCACCCATGGGGATGGGATTAGCACAAGTGAGGTTTACCTATAGTCACTTTGTGAGACAAGTGGCACTGAATAAGGAGAAATATATCATCATTGCTATTCCACTAGACTTTGTAGCTTGGACCGATAAAGTTCAAGGCATACATGGAAATTTGGAAAGAATACTACGTGAACCAAAATTCATACATCAATCTTTGGTTGGAGCACATACATCTTTTAATTAAATACACAAAAGAACACCTTAATATAGGAAATGCTTAAGGGATGGACAAAGAAACAAAATAAAAGATTTAAGTATTTTTGGACAAGATGGGCCTACTAATAAATGTACATTGCAATCAAAAACTAGTGTCATGATACTTGGTCGTTTTTAAAAAAAATAATTGGTCATAGGGAAGGGGGTGCACGAATGTTTGTAAGTAGTGATCATTCAAATCAATCAAGTTATGGAAGTCAAATCCTGTAAAGGGGAATGCACAATAGAAAAGAGGACTAGCTTCGAACAAGACTAGTTTAGAAGAATGAGGCAAACAAGAACATACCAACATCATAGAGAAGAATGGTTAACACACTTTAATGAAAGAAATAAGGATGAATTGGTACTTAGGAAATTCGAATTTAGGTATGAAACTAAAGAAGAAGTGGTACTAAGAGATGAAGCAAGATAGATCGAGAGGTTCAAGGTGAAAAGAGTTGGCAATTCAAATTTAGGTACGAAACTAAATACATAAAAGAGCAAAGGACTAGAATATGTGAAAGTAGCTAGAGTCCTAACTTAGAAGTTGAACCAATCATCCTCCTAAGGACACATCAAGTATCAATTATCCTTGAGAACAAAATCATTAAAAGATAAAAAACAAAGGGGATGAGTAATCTACCAACAACACCAATGTGTAACTGATTAACAAAATGTATAACAAAAAGAATAGGTTTTAAACCCATCAAGGAAATCTTTTGCATAGTCTCATAGGTTGTAATGCAATGTTTAGAACCTCCACTAGGAGTACTCCTTTGATAGGTTATCCTTCAATATCCACCTCTATCATAGGAGCCCTAGGTCCACTGCATGAGGTCGTAGTGTAATTAATTGAGACTCCATTTTCCTTTTCATAAGTAATGATAAATCTAATACTTGCTAACACTTAGGAAGGGCTAGCTATATATAGCCCCTTGATATTCGGTCTCATATTCTCTAGGTCATCCAATAGATTATAGGATTTCATCTATTTATTTAAACCTAATACTCATTGAAATTTTTGATGAGCTTGACACATCTTAGACCACTTGGATTGGTCTGTATCTCTCACCATATCCTTCTCCTTCTTTTGCATTTGAATGTCCTTGGAGATTTAATCCACTGCATAAAAGTGGAAAGTGGGTCAAAGAAACATTTAATATCTTTCCACTATCAGATTCTTTTGACAAGGAAAATTTAGATTGCTCATTAGGTTTGATTGGAATTGACACCTTGGTTCTTGAGTACGTAGCTACTCCTACTAAAAGAGTCTTTGCATCCATAACCCTAGGACATTTTGCTTCAATATGGACATCATTCTCTGAGGATAATCTTCTGCAGCATGTCCTTGGCCATGGAACTATCCACATAATGGAATATACTCTATGGGAGCCTTGGCATTAGGGCAAGTTTTAACCATATGTCTTGACTCCTAACAATGATAAAAAATGATAGGCTTACATGAATCTATAGCCTCTGGGGTCTTTTGCTCAACGATTAAAACCACAAGTTTGATACTCTTTAGTGGGTTGCTTTTATAAGACATCACTTGGATAGGCAATGTCTGCATAGCCTTACCCATAAACTAGGTAGGCACTCGAGAAACATTGGCTTTAAGTTTTTGGCAATATTTGGTGTCATGGTTTGCCCAACTTAATTGTATCCTCAAGAGTAGGACACTCATTCTGATAATGTCCAACCATAACCCTTATATCTAACACACCAAACATTACTATGTTCCTTGAGGTCTTGGCTCTTTCTCCAATTAATATTCAAGACATTCATTTACTTGATCATAGCATCAACCAACTCTTCTTTGGCCTCAACCTTAGGTTGTGATTAGGTTGCATGTCACTCGTTTTCTTGATCAAAGAACTTACTTTTTCCTCAATCTTAGAATTAGGCAACATAACTTTAAGAACTGCATTATCGTGCAACACAACCTGTCTTCTAAGAGTCGATAAAACTACCATAGATGGATGGCATATTGGATGAGTTGCCATAGGCTAGATGTTGTATTGGATGAGTTGCCATAGGTTGTTGAGCACAAGGTAAAGTATGTTGCCGTGGCATAGAACCTAGTACAACGACCTGAGTGATTGGATTGAGATGCATAAGGTTCCACACTTGATGCTATTAGATTCACATTACTTCTAGCAATCACTAAGTAAACTGATATTCTAGCAATCTCTGAGTTACTTAATATTGTAATAGCAGAATCTAAAGTAGCCAGTTGTTGCATCCTTACTCAAAAACCCATCGCCATAGGTAGACCTTTCACAAATCAACTTACTTTCTCAGCTTGAGCTATTGATGTCGCCTTCTTACCGTCGATGAGCCTTTTCCCTATATCTGCATAGGTGTGTATAGATTCAGAAGGCATCGTGGTAAGGTGGATAACTCCTCCTTGATCCTATAGACTGTTAGATATGCTCAATGCCCCACCCTCCTAGTACACCAGTGGTCCAAGGTGCTCAAGTTGTAAGGCCCCATATGAGGAGAAGCCATGTGTGAGCCCAGGACACTGGATGGATCCTGACTTGCATGTCAGATGAGGTCTATCAATGAGACCGTTGATGGTAGAAAGGTGATTGTGTGGGAGTCCCTTGTTCTCACTGGGGTCTGGGGGCCAGCTAGCCCCCCCACCCCCTAGTGGGGGTTCGGGGGCGAGAGCCCCCGAGGTGATAGTATAGGGAATATTCCTTGAATATTCCATGGATGATTAGTCGGTTCCATCGACTAGGTTGATTGGTCGGCTCCATCGACTACGTTGATGTGACTACCGCCCTCGTAACTATAAAAAGGCAACCTTCCCAGTTTATTTTATCAGTTTAGATCCAGCTAGTAGCTCTTCACGTAGTATCTGTCTAGATCACCATCTAAGCTCCACTGTGGGAGTGCACGGGTGGATGGAGCCATCATCTGTACTACATCAATATTGAAGGAAAAGTTTGTTCGTCTTCAGTTTGCTGTGTACTCTCTATACTTTGTTCAGTTTCTGTTCCACTGCGCCGTGTAATTTAACATAGACATATGGAAGTGGTAAAAAAGCTTGTAAAAGCTATCCTTAGATAAGACTTAGAGCATCCCAAGTTGTAAAGTGTCCTACCCCAAATTGGGCCTACCAATCACTAACAAACCCATCAAATGTGGATAGGAAGATATGAAGCTTCTCTACATTGTTAGCTTGATTATTGCCAATGCCAATGAATAAAACCTATTGATGTGCACATCGACATCTTCTCCTATCCCCTTAAAAATATGATGACAAATGGTAGAATGATTATCAGCCCCATCGGTGGCTCTAAAAGTGCTTTGATATTTCAAAAGCTATATCAACTACTTTTGGTTCTAGATTTGAAACTACTTCTCCTAGTTGTGAGTCTTGCTTAGAGGATTTAGTTTCTTGTGCATGACTTTTACATGTAGGGGATCTATGGGATCCTCTTTTCTTTGTAAAATTTACCTAATGCTCACCATGTCCGTGGACATGAACTCTATGGATCCAAGTGGTTATGCTTCTCTCGAATCACTAATTTTTTTGATAGCCTATAAATACTCATTATTCACCTACATATGGTATAAAGTGTCCTTCCACTTCTATAAATACTCTTTTGATAGTCCACATATGGTAGAAACTGTCCTTCCACCTCTACCAAAATTAATACTTAATAAATAATAGCCATATAGGTGCATGTGAATGATCAAGGACTTAGGAAATCCCATGGATCTAGTAGGTTGATAGTATGAAGGCTTAGTGGACACAATTGGCTTATTTGACTGGCCTTCTTTAACCTTTTCTTGTTGATCCTAAGAGTATGGAATTATGCTAAAAGGTCTTGCTAAACTAAGGCACCTCATAGTTCCTAGTAGTGGCACCAAAAGTTACTATAGTGCACAAGGTCAAAAACCGTAATACAACACACTAAAATTAGGGCTTGGTTGCAAGAAATTATATCCTATAAAAGTGCATAAAGTGCCTTGCCTATCCATCAGCCATCATTGAAGTATATGGAGTTTAGGCTTCCCCCCAAATTTTTGGTGAGCTTTCTCAACCAAACCATCTAGGGAGAGCCCTAAAAGCTCACCAATCTCCATGTAGATTTTCATAGAATGGGGTTTTGGTACCCACACCAAAAGTTAACATGAAAGAGATTACAAAAAAATAAATTAAATTACAATCCCAAGAAATTGCTCTAGTAATTTAGGATTTGAAGGAGGTGAAGTAATACTTTTGAGGAGTGAGTTAAGAGGTAGTAGTATGGTCATGTATGCTGTATTTATGGGAGGTGAAGTAATAATTTGATAACCAAGGAGTAAGTTAAGAGATTGGTGTATGATCATATACTCTCTAATCATCAGGATTAACATTCCATAGGAAAAGTCTCATGCACACCATGTACTTTGTTAACTTGGTACCAACATTCTATCAAAATCTAGTAGCCCTCTTTGCTTTTCAATTTCTCTTTCATTGCATTTGTGTTCTCATGGAATGGATTACCTCCAAATATCTATCTATTGATTCCTTTACAAGGTAGGTGAATCAGGTTGATGGTATTCTTGAGGGATTGAATCTTGACCTACTTTTGAAATATGAGTATCCACTAGTCCAGGCAACACACATGGCTCATCTTTAAAATCACACTACAAAGGAAAATATTAGGCGTGACACAAGATGCCCTTTGTTAGTATTATTTCTAGCATGTGTCTTGGGCATTGACAAAAATGGGTAAGAATGAATGTTTTTAAAAAGGCAACATACAAGGGTGCATGACTAAGTTCTTGTTGATGACATATAGCTAGTTCCATACATTGATGCTCATGGCAAATGATCCAGTAGCAAGGAGGTTGGAAGCTCAAAAAAATTGCTATGAAAATTAATTTTGTAGACAGACTGCACTAGTTTTTAAAAAGGCAGCATACAAGGGTGCATGACTAAGTTCTTGGTGATGACATATAGCTAGTTCCATACATTGATGCTCATGGCAAATGATCCAGTAGCAAGGATGTTGGAAGCTCAAAAAAATTGCTATGAAAATTAATTTTGTGGACAGACTAATACAACATTGCAAAGAATTCCATGCACCAATGTTAGTGAAGTGCTATATGAAACTTAATTTGGTTAGGATTGGAAAAGAAAAGTCCATCATGATGACCCTCAATATTGGTGTACAGGTATATCCAAAGAATCAATCCCATGGTATATAGGCAAGTCTTAGAATCTAAGGTGTTTCGAATTGAGGCGACAGAGATGATGGGTCTACTAGTAAATCAATGTCAAGTTTTGGAAGACTCCTCCAATAGCAAGGGGAGAAATCAAGGAGAAAGACTAGGGAAACAAGGAAAAGGAAAGCCCATCCCCTCAGATCAAGTAGGATCATCTTCTAGAGCCAAAGGGCTTGTGGTGATCATAAATATGGACTATGATAATGAATCCCCACGTCCTCCTACTTCGGTACCAAAGACGCAATGACTCAATCATCAAGGAGAACCGAGCCAATGCCACATCTTGGTGAATTGATAACCCCCTTCCATCGAGGAATGAGGGAGAAGATGCTCCATTAACACCATCTTCTTAGCTATCAATCAAGAAGAAATTTGAACAAGAGTCCCATGTTCCAATGGGGATTGTGATTTTAGAGCAACATCCACTTCCACCTCTGGTAGAGGAGGCGGGTAATCCTCAAGAAGGTCCTTTCCAAAAACTACAAGATGAAGATGAAAAAAAGTAGAAGAAGAATACAACAACAATGTCCCTCCAATATGATGAAGGACATGTAAATGTCTACAAACAAGTATGCTTGCAATTCTTGAAGGGCTATAGAGAATGTAAAAAGGGCCACACAACATGCTAGAGCTATGGCAGGCCAGTACACTCATTTACAATAGGGAGATCAAAATTGTAGGTGGCACAAGCAAAGAAATGGAAGACTCACTTCCAAGATATGGAGTTGTAGTTTGAGAGGATGGAGTGAGAAATAATTTTGAGACAGAGAATTGCTACCCTTAAGGAGGAGGAAGCAATACTTGTCAAAGAAAATGCGTAACTGAAACACACGTAGGTAGATTTGGAAAGGTGCATTTTAGATTCAAAAGAATTGCAGAATTATTTGTAGAGAACACAGAGAACTATAGGATCCACTCAAAGCATATGCTTGTAACTAGTTGAGCAATAAAGGGTCACCGACCTATCAGAATAATTAAAAAAGGACGGACATCAATCATGTCTTCAATAACAACTCGATGCAATTTGAAGCAAACAAAAGTGCCAACATATTTCAGAGGTGTTTATCAATGCTAAATAGAATATGTTTATTCAAACCAAAATTTGTTCTTGTGTTGATGTTTTAAATGCTACTGTGTATTCATTTTCTACTATAAACAAATATCAAAGCAATATTATGAATTGGAGTCTCCTATGGAGTTTGGGGTAGTAGTGCCTTTTATAATGTTTGGATCTCTTTATTTTAAAATACAATTATAATGAATAAATAATGGGTACATAATGAATTGACTTTGTGGGTGAAATCAACATTTGTCAAGTAAGAAATCTATTGGCATGATACCAAAGGTATTATTTTTTAATGTTGCAAAAAAAAAGCATTGGCAGATTTTGAATCATAGGTTGACTCAACCTGAATTGAATATGACTCTTTGAAAAAATATTTTGATTTATTTTTGTGTATTTATTTGGTTAATTATAGGTGCTTTGGAGCCCCATTTTTATGTGCACTAGAGCACATAAATTTGAGTCACCTATGGGGTTGGGGCATGTTCAACCTTTTTTTAAAGGTACAAGTATATTAGTGCCTGCTTCTATGGATTGGACCTCTTTATTATTGTAAATACAAGTATGATGCATACATAATGGGTGCATAATGAATCAACCTTCTTGTGAAATTAACATCTATCAATTTATAACTCTTATTATCATGATATGAAAGGCAACATTTTTAATTTGTGTAGTATATGCATTGACAGTTTTCAAATCATAAATATTGACTCAAATTCAACTTGAATTTTTGGGGGAAAAAATGAATCATCTTTTAATTCATTTAAAAAAAAGTATATGCCCTTTGGAGCTCCATTTTGATGTGTGCTAGTGTGCATAAAAATAGGGCTTTAAAGAGACAAATTTTCCACCCCATCCAACTATGAACTTGTCTTCGTGGGGAAGGGTATATGAGGATAAACTTGGGGGCTATTTAGAGACCCATTTTATTCATTGCATAGTAAGGATGAGCTTTGAAGAGCCCTAAAATTTCACTCCATTCCCACCCAAAACCCTCATTCATAACACTTAGGTTGGGATAAGGGAGGTGATATTAGGGCTTCTTCAAAGCCCCATATAGAATGTAGTGGAGATTTTTCAACCAAAACATTAAAACAAGAACATACATCAAATGAAATGCACCTATTGATAAGGCATAAGAAAAAAAGGTATTTAAACTTACTATAGCAAGGCTATTTGTCTAATGATTCAATACACATTCCTTATTAGAAATTCCTTACTAGTTGTAGCTTGACTTGAAATTAAATACAAATTCCTTATTAGAAATTCCTTACTACTTGCAGCTTGACTTGAAATTAAAGTCATTGAAATAAAATATTGAAACCCAATGCATCTAATGATTCAATACACATTCCTTACTACTTGCAACTTGACTTGAAATTAAAGTCATTGAAATAAAATATTAAAACCCAATGCAACTAAAGAGGACTATGCAATTGGGAATATAGCAAGGTCTGAATGTGAGGCAAGGTTTTCAAGAGGATATGTAGAATGAATACGACATACATTACAAAACTCATTAGATATAAAAAGGAGGGTCTCTAAAATGGTTTTGTAAAAATTTACATAATATAAAAGTGGTACATGCTCTTTTCTTAAAATTTCTAGCCTTTGTTATGGGGAGAAGCGCCCCCAAAGAAGACCTGAGTACATCACATGTTTTATATGCTAATCTACTTCACCATAGGAATTTCCCATAGTGTGTGTCTTTGTGCTTGGTTACCCTCTACTTTGGCCTTCTAAATTTCCCATGATGTGTGTCCCTTGGGATTCAGCTCTTGTAGTGTCTCCTATTATGTGTGGCCCTCGGCTTCGCTATCCTGCTTTTCCCTTCTACATTTCCCATGGTGTGTGTCCTTGGCTCTAATCATATGCACTCAATCCTCAATTTAATCCTCCAATATCTCTTCATCACTCTTGCCTTTATCCTTTGGATCCATATTGATGATTACTTTTAGTAAAGGAGAAGATATGCCCTAGGAAGAAACTCTCAACATCCACATAATCATTCATTATGTCGAAGTACTAGTAGCTACAAAGTGCCTTCAAGACTGAGGCCAATTGTTCATTTGGTGTTGACCATTGAAAAATAAAAAAGAGTATGGTCATTGTTAATAGAACTATCAACACGACAGCTACTATGTATCAAGACCCAAACCAATGACTACAAATACCCATCCAAAGGAGATGGACAAAACAACGTAGTTTCCTTGCTGGCTCTTCAATCTATAATCTTCTTCCTTGTGTCCAAGAGTCTTGCAATGGTGACACTTTGGTTTGTTCTTCAGTTTGCATTCACTTTCATAGTGACCCATCCTTCCGCAATGGTAACACTTCGTTGGTGTTTTACTACAATGCTTGCTCTTCATTATTGATGTTGCATGTTGATGTCAATGTCGATGTTGATGCATTCAACTCTCTTTCTTTTTCAAGAAGAGAGGATACACATTCCTCAAACTTTGGATTTGGGAGATTCTTCAAGGTGGTTGTCAGTGTGCTGTATTCTGCAGGCATGCTTTTAAGGAGAATTGCAAGTGCATCCTTTTCCCCTGCTTTTTCATTTATGCCTTCTAGTTGGGTCATAATGCTTTTGATTTTGTTGATAAATTGTGCCATGGATTCATTGACGCTCAGGTGCAAACCATAGAATTCAAACTTAAGATGAATTTCTTGGGGTTTGGTTTTTGCACCAAACACTATGTTCAACTCATCCCATGCATCTTTGGCATGATCCTTGGAGTCTATATGATGAATTATGTTTGGACCCAGGTGCAAACCAATGAGTAATAGTGCTGCTTCATCTTTTTCCTTCCAAGCATCATTTTGTGCAGTGGTGGGTATGTCTTCTTTTACAGTCTTCCAAAGATTTTGATGCAACAAGAGATACCTCATTTGTGTTGACTAGGTGTGAAATCCTTCCCTAGTGAACTTTTTAATAGTTGGGGTGTGCATTGCCATTGAAAGGTCTTACCAGTTGAGGAAACTTTCAAATATGACACTTTCTGATTGCATACAATGATTTTGACTTAACAAGAGCATAGACCTCGAAAAGGTGATCACTTTTCCTTTTTGGAGTGCGTGCAAATTCTTCATGGATTGGAAGTTATGGCTTGTCAAAGTTTTATGAAGAAGTGGACCTTAATGATGTGGCATAGGCTATCCACATGTAGCTTACAAATTGTGCTTAGTAAGGGACTGCTCTTGGGTGGCTGGTGATGTGGCATTTAACTAACCATAACCCTAACCATGGTAAGTTTTACCACAGTTAATTTGACCTTAATCATGGTGAACCTTTACCACAACTAGTTTGACCCCATCCCTATCTGCCACGTGGCCTAAGGTTATGAAACCTTGGGCTTGTGGAAAAATATGCGATGCAAATGATGATAGTGTCGTGAAGCACATAGCAATGACCGGTCCAATTGTTTAAGCTTCCTGCTGTCTCAGTAGGTTGGCAAACGGGGAAGGATGAGGAGAAATGTGTAGAGCTCGGTGCAAAGGGGCTACTAGTCCTGACATTGTTGAAGAGGCATGCATGCTATGAGGCTGTTGGCAACCCAATTGGTTGGAGGTCTGCCTTCAGTTGCCCTTAGGTGCGGTAGGCAGTGGGGTGCATAGGAGCTGATGCTAATCAAGACACCCATCTACACGAGCCGCACGGTAGTCCATCATCGTGAGCAAGGCTAGTTGCAACACTAGTGCCATGGGAGAGTCATTGATGTAGATGAGTAGTCGTGGCATGCAGGTTGTGTGGGGGTTAAAGGTCAGTGTGCCTTTACCCCGGTTATGTACAATACTCAAACACATATATAAATGAATGAAAAAGAAGATTAGGGTGGTTCTGCACCCAACAAAACTTGTGTGGCTCTCTCTCTCTCTCTCTCCTTCTTCCGTTCTTGCTTCCGTTGAGAGCACTCTCAACTGGTATCAGAGCCCGGGTGATCTAGCTGAGTGTGCGTGAATGCTGGAAGCTCAGCAGCTCTGTGGGAGGAAGGAAAAGCTCTGTGGGAAGCTTTGTGGGTGACTTTACTTGCATCCGAGTGTGCAGAGACCTTGGAGGAACCTTTGGAAAAGTCACTTTGGCTTTGCGAAGTGGTCTTGAGAACCTGTGCAGTGTTTTCAAAGAAAAAGTCGTTTTTTGAGCTTTTCCCTGTTCAGTTCGATGACAGAGACTCCATATTGACTTGTAGAGGCAACTATTACTTGCTTTTGGTGTCCACTTCACTTCAGGAGCTTGGAAACACCTTCATTCTTGAATCTGGGATCATTTCATTGGACTTCTGATTCACTGTGTCAGTTCCTACGTTTTTTGCCCGGGTGTTGGAACTCAAGTTTGGAGCAACCATTTGCAGATCTGTCAGTTCCGATGGACTCAGGAGGTCCTAAAACTTCTATGTTGCTCATCATTCGCACTCCGGTGGAGTTTACAAATAGCTCTGTTTCCAAAAACGTTTTTTAGTCCGTGTGTTGGACCCAGTGATTGAGACCACGGTTTCTAAAACCGTCTGTCCCATTGCGTTCCGGATGCCCAAAAACCCCTACCTGTAAGTTCTTGCGCGATTCGGTGGAGGATTTTTAGAGTTATAGATCTCTGTGTATTCGATTTCGTCTCTCTGTTATGCATTTTTCATTCTAAGGTTTTGAAACCTTAGATTTATGCCACATGGCAGTGGATAAGTGTTGACTCCCATTTCTCACTCATCGGTTGGGATTTTGGAGTTCTGGCAGAAGAGAGATATTTGCAGATTTTCTTGTTGAGTCCGATTATGCAATGGCGCCCATGTTTTGAGGCATCTCAGGTTCTATTTTCAGTAGCGCTCATTACCGTGGGACTATGATTTCTTGAGCATACCTTATGCAGATCACTCTGGTTGCAGTTTGAGTAGTGTGCACTCATTCGTGGTATGCATTGGGTTGCAGTGGATGATTTATAGGCCATTTGGAAGCATTGCGGTCCTTATTGGATGCACTGATAGGCCCAAATTGCCTTATGGGATGCTATTTTTTATGGACGCTTTGCACATGGATGCTATTTTATGTTGAGGGACAGCTTTGACACATTGCAGGTGATGCACTGATAGTGCTATGCTCTCTTGGATGAGATATTATTGATGCATATGCCAGTGGACGGTGTTTATGCTTGAGTCATTTGGCACTTATTGGCATTTTCTTTTGGGTTAGATTTGCTCATATGGATGCATAGTATATGCACATGAGTCAGATGCATCTTTTGATGCTTTGAGCTTTGAATTTTGGTGATATTTCACTCTATTGTGGCATACACATTTGGGTGCACCTAGTATTTGTTGTGATTCTCTCTTGCAGGCACTAGCATTTGGGATTTTGCTTTATTTGCATCATGGCATCCTCTTCCATGTCTGAAAAGGAGTTTTTCAGCATTAAAAATTTTGATGGGACAAACTTTTCTTTGTGGAAAGAACAAATAAGGGATGTGCTTATTCAAAAGAAGCAGATTAAACCCTTGGCAGATATTGAAGCTAAGCCTGCGGATATGTCTGAGGATGATTGGAATGAGTTGGATGCATTAGCAAAGTCTACTATTAGACTTCATCTTGCAGAGTCAGTTTATTTCACAGTAGTAAATGAGCAGACTACGGAAGATTTGTGGAAGAAACTGTGTGCCACTTATGAGAAGGAAACTGCCTCTAATAAAGTTTACCTCATGAAGAGGTTGTTTGAGCTGCAGATGAAGGAAGGGGTCTCCATTGCTTCTCACTTGAATGAATTCAATATTATTTTCAGCCAGCTTCAGGCTCAGAAAATGAATTTTGATGCGGAGACTAAGGCAATATTTCTCTTATGTTCATTGCCATCCTCATGGGATACCTTCCGTACAGCTGTCAGTAACTCTGCACCTGGTGGAGTACTGAAATTTGATGATGTTGTGGGTAGCTTGTTGGCCGAGGAGATTAGACGGAAGTCTATGGATGGCAACAAGTAGGATGCAGCCTTAAATGTGCAAAGGGGTAGATCACAGTTCAGGGGGAAGTCCCAAGAAAGAGTGAAGTCATGTAGCAAATCCAAGGCACAGAACATTGAGTGTTACCATTGTGGCAAGAAGGGCCATATGAAAAAGGATTGCTACAAGCTAAAAAGAGAGCAAAGGGATAAGAAAAAGAATGCAAATTGGGGTGCAAATCAAAAGGAAGAGAGTCCAAGGGAGGACAAAGGAAAAGTGAAGATCGAGGAGATCAATGCAGTCACACATGATAGTGACAATGATGTTCTCTTCATGTCTACTTTATCTGCAGAGTTGCTTACCACTTCAGATGATGCATATTCCCAGGATTGGATTTTGGATTCTGGTGCTTCATTCCATGTTACTCCCCATAGGGAATGGTTCTCCACTTATGATAGTGGAAAGACAGGTTGTGTGCATCTTGGAAATGACTATGCATGTGACATAGTGGGAGCAGGTGACATAAAGTTTTCTTTTGCAAATGGGACTGCATTTGTTTTGAAACATGTGAGACATGTGCCTAAGCTGACCAAGAGTCTTATTTCAGTGGGTCAGCTAGATGATGCTGGTTTTCACACCACTTTTGGCTTTCAGAGTTGGAAAATTCAGAAGAGCTCTATGCTTTTGGCCAGGGGTGCCAAGTGTGGGACTTTGTATCCCTTACATGTATCAGGGGTATTTGATCATGTTGTTGCAATAACCGAGCAGCCAAGCACTTCTTTGTCGCATTGCAGGTTGGGGCACATGAGCCAGAATGGAATGAAACTCTTATGCCATTTGGGTTATGTACCGCATTTGAGTTTCTCTGATTTTGAATTTTGTGAGCACTGTCTCTATGGGAAGCAGACTAAATCAGCCCATAAAAGAAGGGGAAAGAAAGAGTTTGAAATGCTTGATTTGGTGCATTCAGACGTATGTGGTCCCATGCCTACACGGTCATTAGGCGCGGGGCTGAATACTATGTGACATTCATTGATGATGCAACTAGGAAAGTGTGGGCTTATGCTATAGCTCGGAAGAGTGATGTGTGTGAAGATAGTGGGAGAGAGGGAAGGAGTCTCACTTGAGGCTTTCTCACAAGCACAATGGGGGAATACACACAAAGGTGGAGGCTGAAAATAGTTTTTCCTCTTCTTAGTTGTGAAAGCCAAAAGAACTCTAGTACAAAGAAATAGAAGAACCCTATATGTGGGTCTCAAACCAAACTCAACTAACTAAGGTGGCATACTAACTGAGCCACGAACTAGTGTAGATAAGGATAGCTGTCATCCAGCTATTATTCGTGGGCGGTGTACTAACCGCATCTCCAGCTAACAAGTCGGTGACATAAATGCACAACAGTCACCCTGGCATATCGCGAGTGGAGCTCGATATCTCAACACTCCCCCTCGAGCTCAATCCCAAATCCTGCACACCAAGCAGGTCTCTAAACTTGTGCAGCTTCTCTGCGCCCAATGCTTTCGTGAATATGTCAGCTACCTGATCCTCTGTGCTGACATAAACTAGATCAATAAGACCTAGTAAAACCTTCTCCCGCACATAGTGATAATGCACCTCAATGTGCTTTGTTCTAGCATGAAAGACTGGGTTCTTTGCCAAATGTATACTGCTCATGTTGTCACAATAAATGACAACCGGCCCATCTGTAGACTGATGCATATCATAAAGTAGCTTATGCAACCAAGCTACCTCACATGCAGCCATTGCTGCACCCCTGTACTCAACCTCTGTGCTCGACAAGGCAATTGTAGGCTGTTTCTTGCTGCTCCAAGTGATTGCAGCACTCCCAAAAGAGAACACATATCCATTGGTAGGTCATCTATCTGAAATACTACCAGCCCAATCAGCATCAGTGTATCCATGCAACTGTATCTGAACCCCAGCCTCATAAAATAATCCATACTGCAATGTGGACTTCACATACCTGAGTATGAGTCTAGCCGCATCCAAATGCGGTTTCCTTGGAGCCTGCATAAACTGACTTACCAACCCAACAGCATAGCTCAAATCTGGCCTGGTAATAGTCATGTAAATCAAACTTCCTACTATGCGTCTGTACATAGTAGGGTCCTCCAGAAGCTCACCTGCATCTGCGCTCAGCTTCACATTCTGCTCCAAAGGAACTGAAATAGGCTTACAGCCTGTCATCCCATATTTGGACAGCATGTCCAATCCATACTGCCTCTGCAAGAGCTGTATCCCACTTGGTGATCTAATCACCTCAATGCCCAAGAAATAACGCAGCTCTCCCAAATCCTTCATCTCAAACTTCTACCTCAATAGCATTTTCACATGAAGGATATCTTCATCACTATCACCTGTGATGATCGAATCATCAACATAAATGACCAGCAGCATAATCCCTTTCTCTGTTTTTCTCACATAAAGTGAGAAATCTGCCTTGGAAATCTGAAAGCCAATAGTGACAAGATACTGTCCTATCTTGTCAGACCATGCTCTAGGTGCTTGTTTCAAGCCATACAAGGCTTTCTTCAACCTGCAAACAAACTCAGGATGAATAGCATGAACATAACCTGTTGGCTGCTTCATAAAGACCTCTTCTTGCAAATCACCACGCAAGAAGGCATTCTTTACATCCATATGATGTAAAGACCATCCCTTTGATGCAGCCATAGTAATGGCTGCTCTTATAGTTGCCATCCTTGCAATCGGGCTGAAAGTTTCTTCATAATCAATGCCATATGTCTGTGCATACCCCTTGACAACTAATCTTGCCTTGTATCTATTCACAGAACCATCTACATTGTGCTTGATCTTATAAACCCACTTACAACCAATTGCATTCTTGCCTTTAGGCAAAGGCACCAATTCCCATGTAGCATTAGCATCCAAGGCATCCATTTCTTCATCCATGGCTTTCTCCCATTTTTCATTTCCCATGGCTTGCTCAAAAGAAGTGGGTTCTGGTTCCTGTATCACTTTGACCATATAGGCATAATGAATGGCTGTAAATCCATCATATTTCAGCCTATCCATAGGATACCTAACCCTGGTAGACCTGCGCAAAATAGGCTCACTTCCAGGTGCTCTCAAAACATCCGTGGTCTTCCTTACTCTAGGTGTAACAACAGAAGGAATACCCAACTCATCATCAATGCTCTGTTCTGAGCCACTGGATTCACCATCCACACAAGAGTGACCTGCATTCACATCAAACATGGGCTGATCTACCTTCTCTTTTCCTTTTCGTGATACCTGCATACCACTCTCTGCATTGCTTTGAGGGGATTCTCCTGATCTCAATCTGCCTGTCCATGGCGAAGTATGTGAACCATTGGTAGAGGACACTCCACGTCCACTGATATTTTGTGATTGCTGCTGTGCATTCTGTGCAGCATTACCATTTTGTGCATCTACATCAATCATCACATTTACTGGTTTATACCAGCTGCTCATCTCATCAAAAACAACATCTCTGCTCACTGTGAACTTACGTGTAGAAGGGTTATAGCATCTATACCCTTTCTGCTTGCAGAGAATAACCAATAAAGACGCACTTCTCAGCTTTTGGATCCAACGTGGACCTCAACTCATCTGGCACATGGACATAGGCAATGCAACCAAAAATCTTCAAATGAGAAATATCTGGTTTCCTACCAGTATACATCTCCTCTGGCGTCATGCCATGTATTGCTGCAGTGGGAGTCCTGTTCATTATATAGACTGCTGTAGCAACTGCTTCAGCCCAATAATAATCTGGTAGATCTTTTTCATTTAGCATAGCCCGAGATACCTCTCCAATATGCCTGTTTTTTCTTTCTGCAATTCCATTTTGCTGTGGGGTATGACTGCATGAATATTGCTGCTTTATACCATGCTCCTGCAAGAACCTTGCAAACTCATTTGAGAGGTACTCTCCCCCTCCATCTGACCTTAGGCATTTTATTTGCAGGCCTGTTTCTTTTTCAACCATAGCTTTGAAAGCTTTGAAGTGCCCAAACACTTCACTTTTCTTTTTCATAAAATACACCCATAGTTTTCTACTGAAGTCATCAATAAATGTGACAAAATAGTGACAGCCTCCAATAGATGCAGCTTTTGTAGTCCACACATCAGAGTGGATTAATTCCAATGGCTTTTTACTCTCTTGAACATGCCTAGGAAAAGGTTTCCTTGCCTGTTTCCCAAATTGACAGGCTTCACAAACCTTGTGCATTTCTGCAACCTTGAATTTAGGCAATCCTACAACAATATTTTGGGCTTGCATTGATTTAAGTCGCTGTATATTAACATGACCGATGCATTTGTGCCAGATATCAATATCTGCAACTACACCGGTCCCATGTGCAAACATTGCTGCACTCAATTCAGGCATGTCTGCATCCAACGTAAACATCCTGCCCTTCTTCTTTCCTTTTGCTATCAAGCGACCATTATTTTTCATATCCTCAACAAAGCATCCATGAGGATTAAATCTGACCTGCAAGCCCTGCTCAACCATCTGACCAACAGAAACCAGGTTCTTGGTGATGTTCGGGACATGAAATACATCAGACAAGTATTTCTTTTTCCCATCCTGCATAGACAAAGGAATTTTGCCAATCTGCACAATAGGATGTGCAGTATCATCACCAGTCTCCACAAATCCTAGCTTTTCCATTTTCCTTGCATCTTGCATCCATTCTGCATGACTTGTCATGTGGTTTGACGCACCTGAGTCAACATACCACACATCATTTTGTTCTTCTGCACTTGTCACAGAATTGGTCATATGCTGCACCATAAATAGATGCTCATTTCTGTCATCACCCTGCCTGCTAGAAGATGCATAATTGCCTTGCTGCAATTTTCCATTCATAATGTCATTCTGCTTTTTGTAGCAGTCCTTAGCCATATGACCCATTTTGCCACAATAGTAGCATTCAACATTGCTGTTTGCATTTTGGCTTCTCTGCCATCCACCACGGCCTCTTTGGCTCCCCCTGCCTCTAGAGTTACCACGTCCTCCTGCATAGGACTGGTTTTCTTGCGTTTGCTGCATATTCTGATTTCTACCACGGCCTGCAGATCGGCCTCCTCTACCTCTGCCTCTACCTCTGCCAGCATTTGAGTAGAAGATAGTTTCTTTTGAAGTTCCTGCTGAAGAAGATGCACCACCATTTCTCTGCTCTTCAGGAATTAGAAGAGCAATCAGCTCCTTAAAATCATGAAATTTTTCACGGACGGCAATGGATGTCCGGAACTGTGCATAATCCTTTCCTAGACCATTTAAGGTCACAGAAACCAAATCATCATCATCCACTGGCGACCCAATGGAAGCAAGTGCATCTGCAATTTTCTTCACTTTCATGTGGTAGTCATTTATGCTCAAATTTTCTCTCTGCACGTTGTGCAACTCTTGTTTGAGTTGCATTTTCCTGGCTTGCGTATTTGTGCTGTACATTTTTGCCAAAGTATCCCATGCCTCCTTTGGCATACTTGCATCCTGAATATGCACAATCATGGAGTCTGAAATACTGATAGACAGCCAGTACATAACTTTCCTGGCTCTCTCATGCCATCCTTTGAATGCCTGCATTTCCTGTTGACTGGGAACATTAGGAAGAACAGGTTCTTCTTCATTTCCTGTAATGAATTCCCAATAGCCTTTTCCCATCAAGAAATTCGTCATTCTAAACTTCCATGCCTGGAAGTTGTTCTTGTCAAGCTTTTCAGTGACAATCTGTGAAAGAGAATCAGACGCCATTACAGAACACTGTAAAATATTCTGTCACTGCAAAAAACACAGCTTTTGCCTCACACGGGCAGATCTGCAAAACTGACGAAAGTGGTATTTCACCACACAGTCACTTCCTAGTGATGATTTTGCATCAACAGGCAACAGGCATGAATCTGCAACTCCCAATATCTCTGCACACAGGCATACGATGCAATTTCTATTGCACCTTTCCACCGACTAGCCGTGTAGTGGTCGCACAGCAAAAAACAGGGCCTTTTTCTGAGTGCCTGCGAAGAACTTCCGCCTTCAAAATGGGCCCCGAAATGGCCTCAAATCAAAAAAATAAAGTCACTAAGGGCCTCGCCCTCATCCCGCAGCATATACTGTGCTCTCGCCACACCGCGAAGGGCGTCTCAATCTGAGACAGTGCACTCTTGCACTTCCGGCTGTGCTACTTGCAGAGATTTGCTCCCAAACTCGAAAAAGGAAAGCAACACTGGTCCTCTTACCAGGACACTGCAAACTTGGTTTGCTTTCTTGAGCTCCTTACCAAGAACAAGGCTCTGATACCATGTGAAAATAGTAGGAGAGAGGGAAGGAGTCTCACTTGAGGCTTTCTCACAAGCACAATGGGGGAATACACACAAAGGTGGAGGCTGAAAATAGTTTTTCCTCTTCTTAGTTGTGAAAGCCAAAAGAACTCTAGTACAAAGAAATAGAAGAACCATATATGTGGGTCTCAAACCAAACTCAACTAACTAAGGTGGCATACTAACTGAGCCACGAACTAGTGTAGATAAGGATAGCTGTCATCCAGCTATTATTCGTGGGCGGTGTACCAACCGCATCTCCAGCTAACAAGTCGGTGACATAAATGCACAACAGTCACCCTGGCATATCGCGAGTGGAGCTCGATATCTCAACAATGTGTTCCAGGTATTTCAGAAATGGCTGGCCTTGGTTGAGAATCAGTCAGGTAGAATGCTTAAATGCCTACGGACTGAAAATGGTGGAGAGTATCTCTCTCATGACTTTCAGCATTTCTGTGATACACGTGGGATTAAGAGGGAGCTCACATCCCCTCGTACTTCAGAGCAAAATCCAGTTGCAGAAAAGATGAACCGTACCATTCAAGAAAGGTTGCAATGCATGCTTTCCAATGCAAGTCTTTCTGGTGGTTTTTGGGCTGAGGCAATGAAGACTGCAGTGCATGTGATCAATAGATCACCTAGTAAGAGTTTGGATGGTGGTATTCCTCAAAAGGCATGGAGTGGCAAGAAGCCCTCTTACTCTCATTTGCGTATATTTGGGTGTGAGGCATATGCACATGTGCCAAAAGAGCTTCGAAAGAAGCTAGATCCTAAGTCTAGGAAATGCATCTTTCTGGGTTATGGTGAAAGTGGAGAGATGGGCTATCGTCTCTGGGATCCAGAAGCAAAGAAGATCATACGCAGGCATGATGTGGTCTTTAATGAGAAGAAGATGCATAAGGCACCCATGAGGGATGTGGAAATGAGGAGAATCACTTTCCAGGATGTGAATCCACCTGCATATGTTGATAGACAGCAAGCTGTCCATGCACCAAATGTGCAAGAAATGGTACAACCAAGTACTCCCACAGGTATACAATCAAGGGTAGATGATGGATCATCTATTGGTGGAACAGGAAGTTATCAGCAAAACACTAATTGGGGTTCAAACAATCATGAAAAGCACCTACCCCTAACTACTACTGATGTTGACTTGGGAGAATACTCCCTCCACGCTCATACATTATCACTGCTTATCATCCACAGATGGATGGACAATCAGAGAGGGTGAACAAGTGGTTGGAGGAGTATCTAAGAGCTCCCCTTGTGTCTCGATAAATGGATAAACCATGTATGCACAATGAGCGGCTAAATAGAAAACACTTTTGAAGCCTTTGGAAGAAAGAGAAAGAACAAAGCAATGGAAAAAGGGGAGAGACACTCAAAAGCGATAACCTCAAATGACCTTCATTACCAATTAAGTGAGACTCTACTCAAATGCAACTCAGAATAGTACAAATAGGGAGAAGAAGAGGTCTCATACATACAAGAGGGAGTGGGAGCTCTAAGACTACTCATAGAAAGAGATGAGATATCGACTCAAGAGACTACATAAGAGGATATCTACAAGAGGGAGAGAGAGAGATCATGGAAGAGGCTTGAGGAGACTAGAGCTATAGTAGCACGAGGATTAATGATGGAAGACATGTTGAACAAGGGAGAGGAGGGCTCCTTTTATAGAGATTTTATCACCCTCCTTCACCCATTTACAATTGCTTCCTGTAGATTCCTTTTCCCATCAATCACATAAGCCTGTATGTCACCATCCATGTCATTTTTGGCTACTCTTGACATGTGTTCCATCAAAAGATGCTCATAGCCTTAAAACATTGAGAGAAGCAAGGGCCTTCCCACATGGAGCCCATAGGGACCCTCTCTTTTCCATATATGGACATCCTCTTATTCCACATAGGAATTCTAGAAGGATTTCTCTTGACTCCACACTCTTCCACACTCCTTCACGTGCCTTCCACACACTTGGCATGCGATCTCTCTTACATTATTGTAACACATGGACATGAGACCCACTCTTTATATGACTCACTCTTCCTATTTTCTAAAAACCCCATACACAAATAGCTCTCACCCCATACCAAGGTATTTATCATTCATACGCATGGTATTTGCAATGATCCATTTCACTCATCGTCTTAATCTCATACAATATCCTAGAAATTGGAAATAAATGAGAGCCACTAAGCTATCACTTGATACTCACACTCTTATCAAACATAGAGAAAGCAAAACCCATGCCAAATAAAGATATCAATTTTTGGCATCATAGCATCATAAGTGCTAGGGGATGGAGGTGGGGATAACTGGGGGGCTTGGGGATGTATTTGGCCTACCAACGTTGGTCTCTCCCACTTATATTTTTGGCCTACTAATGTGGGTCTCTTCACCAATGGGAGACCAATATGGTTTCCTCCAAATTTTAAATTTCCAAGCCTTCCCACTACCCATCTTCCTAATCTTTAGATTAAGGTATTAGGTGTGATTGGATGGTGCTTCCTCTCAATTTAAATCATCTTGTGGATTCTGCTTTGTCTCAAGGTTTAGATTCTTGACTGGTCTAATCAAGACATGGAAGGTCTAGCCATGGCAAGGAGGAACATGATGGATGTGGTGCTGTTATTATTAAGCGAGCTCTATTCAAACAATAACTAACATGTCCACGATGCTATAACATGGCTCACAACCATCCTCTCCACAAGGAAACAAAGCCTCAAGAATAGTGTCATGTGCAGAGTGTTTGATGAAGTGAAAGTGAATGAAGTACAATGGAGAAATAGACATAATTGTTAGTCCATTAAAGGAACTCATAGTTTGCACAAACCATATGCTCAAAACAATAAAAATTCCTTGTTTTTGTAGTGTGTGCATCATAGGGGATCATGACAATTATGAGGATATTACAACTATGAAGATATGGGAGACAATTCAATCTTTCCCTCTACATGAAGTTGGAGTGACAAAAAATTGAGAGACAAATAATGACTCACCACAATTCGGGGAGTCTTTTGATGACTTCACTGATTGTCTAGAAGAGGGGGATAGCTTTATAATTGTCATGGCTCTGGGAAGAACAAGGAAGATGACCCATACATTGTGTTGCACTATACCAAGCCCAAGCACAAGGTTGAGGAAGAAATTACGAATCTTTCAAGAACAAAATATGAGGAGTGGGATGTAATAGTTGGAGTTATTTGGTTAAATAAAAAACTCCAACAGAGGCTACAATTACAAATTGTTATATAAGGGTCCGCAAATATTTGTGTACTCTCATCTAGTAAGAGCTATTAAGTTCTAATTGCAAGGTGTTCCTAGATGAAACAAGGGCAAGAGAGTCTTCAAAATGGATTTAGACATTCATGAGCATATCATGGTGGGGTGTATTGAAGTAGTGTAGTCCACTTATCCTAGAAAAATGAAAAATGTATATAGTGGACTTGTCTTTAGTAAATACCAAACCTTTTGTGCTTGTTTTATGTAAATCCCAAATAGTAAATCCCCACTGTGATTTTTTTACAACCATTGTTCTTGGCTTTTATGGTAATTCCTAAAACCACTATGCTTGTTTTAGTAATCCCACATGCTTGGATATATTCTAGTCTCACAAAGGTATTTTTAAAAACAAAGTATGCCACTTATCTTGTTAAACAATCAGGTTGGTGACCACAAATCCTGAATGAATGAATTGTATGCCATTCATCTTGTAATAATTGAAGAAAACCACCATGCTAGTGGCAGTTAATCCTACATGACATATCGTGTGCAACCAACCACCATGCTAGTTGCAATTCTAAAATATATTGTATAAATATAATTTCCAATATGTCCCTTGAGATGTCCCTTTTAGGGGCAAGTGCCATATCGACATGCCATTGGACATATAGAGCATGTCAATATGGTTGTTTCTCCTGAAGGGGACCCCTCAAAGGCCAATATATTGTATGAAACCAACCACCACATGGTGACCACTTATCCTATACTACCATCGTGTTGGTCACAATCCTAAATTGTGAGACCACTTATACTATACTACCACCATGCTGGTCACGATCCTAAATTGTGAGACCACTTATCCTATACTACCACCGTGTTGGTTGTGATCCTAAAATAGCTTGTTTGTATAAAGGAAGATCTTAAAACATCTCGATTATATAAAAGAAACTTGTATTCGAATGGCTGTAAACATGTTATAACTCTAGCAGTAATCAAAGAGTTGCTTTCTGTTGACTCTGTGACAACATGAACTTATGTAGAAAGAGAATGTGTTACAACTTTGTGATACAACATTGTGATACAACTTTGTGTTACTTCTACATATGACTTCTATGTGTAGAAAGAGAATGTGTTACAGCTTTGTGATACAACTTTGTGTTACAACTTCTACATACGACTTCTACATGTAGAAAGAGAATGTATCACAAAGTTGTAACACACAAAGTTGTTAGCTCTTTCCTACTTCTTTCGTAGGAAGAGTTGGGTTCTCTCAGTATGTAGGGTTCTGAGGCTTTTTGTCACCTATAGATATAGTGGGGTTGTCGGTTGTAGTATATGTGTAGCTTAGGACCTCGAGTCATGCTCTAGTGAGAGACGTATGCTTAAGTGTGGTAAGCAAACAAAGTGCATGCATGTGTAAAAGAAACGTGTATCATCATGATTGAGGTAATGAAGGCTTTTGCCTTCATTGGGGGTTGTAGGGTTTAAGAGGAGTTTAAGGGTTAGAAGGAGGTTCCAGGGTTAGAAGGAGGTTCCAAGGTTCAGAAGGAGGTTCCAGGGTTCAGAAGGAGGTTTCAGGGTTAGAAGGAGGTTCCAGGGTTTAGAAGGAGTTCCAGGGTTTAGAAGGAGGTTTCGAGGTTTAGAAGGAGGTTCCAGGGTTTAGAAGGAGTCCATGGTTAGAAGGAGGATCCAAGGTTCAAGGTAGAATACATGGTGGAGAACTCGTCTCCCTCGTACATCATGGAGTTTAAGGGATGAGGAACAAAGGGTTTGGGGGGAGCATAGGAGTGGGAGAGAAAGAAGGTGTAAGAGCATGGGGGAAAGAAGAGAGAGGAGGGAGGAGGAGGAGGGAGGAGGAGGAGAGAGGAGGAGGCAAAGGAGGGAGGAGGAGGAGGAGGAGGGAGGAGGAGGAGGGAGGAGGAGAGGGAGAGGAGGGGTTGCAAGGTTGGAGGAGAGGGGAGGAGGAGTTGCAAGGTTAGAACATGCTTTTGGACGTGGAGTGCAAGGAAGCATGGACAGTTGAGACAAATGCTTGGAATACCAAAGTAGACTCAACAAAATGCTCCAAAGAGTGTGGGCTTCATTCCATTATGGGGTATTTATACAAGTTGGAGAGCTTCTCTCTCTGCATGTAGGAGATGTAACACAAAGTTGTAACACATTCTCTTTCTACATGTAGAAGTCGTATGTAGAAGTTGTAACACAAAGTTGTATCACAAAGTTGTAACACAAAGTTGTATCACATTCTCTTTCTACATGTAGAAGTCGTATGTAGAAGTTGTAACACATTCTCTTTCTACATGTAGAAGTCCTATGTAGAAGTTGTAACACAAAGTTGTATCACAAAGTTGTATCACATTCTCTTTCTACATGTAGAAGTTGTAACACAAAGTTGTATCACATACAACTTTGTGTTACAACTTCTACATACGACTTCTACATGTATCACAAAGCTGTAACACGAAGTTGTATCACATTCTCTTTCTACATGTAAAAGTTGTAACACAAAGTTGTAACACAAAGTTGTATCACATACAACTTTGTGTTACAACTTCTACATACGACTTCTACATGTAGAAAGAGAATGTGTTATAACTTTGTGATACAACTTTGTGTTACAACTTCTACATACGACTTCTACATGTAGAAAGAGAATGTGATACAACTTTGTGATACAAATTTGTGTTACAACTTCTACATACGACTTCTACATGTAGAAAGAGAATGTGTTACAACTTCTACATACGACTTCTACATGTAGAAAGAGAATGTGATACAACTTTGTGTTACAACTTCTGTGACAACATGAACTTATGTAGAAAGAGAATGTGTTATAACTTTGTGATACAACTTCTACATACGACTTCTACATGTGGAAACAGAATGTGTTACAACTTTGTGTTACAACTTTGTGATACAACTTTGTGTTACAACTTCTACATACGACTTCTATATGTAGAAAATGTAGAAAGAGAATGTGTTACAATTTTGTGATACAACTTTGTGTTACAACTTTGTGATACAAATTTGTGTTACAACTTTATGTTACAACTTCTACATACGACTTCTACATAAGTTCATGTTGTCACAGAGTCAACACTTTCATTAATAATTGATTCTAACCCCTACACAACCTATTTTTATCATTTCCTTACGCCCCCTTTGTAAATGTTCTCAAAATTTATAAATCCCATAATGTAATTATAATTTTTTTCAGAGGTAATATGAGTGATATAGAATGTATCACACATGTTATTTGAGTCTACACACATGAAAGAGAGGTACTAGAGTGCAACAATAGGCAACATCCAAGTTTCAACCCTGCTATAATAGTGCCAAAAGACTAAGAGAAACACAGAGTAAACAAGGCAATGCATGTATACCAAAAGTAAGAGAGACAAATAGTAAAGAAGCTAAATCATGTGCGCCATACACACCAAGTTCCAAGACCAAAGAGGTATCCAGATTTACTTGAACTAAGAAAAGAGCTCTTGCAAGCCAAAAGAAAAAATGTTTATACAAATTCTTCATCAAAGATTGGAAACTTTTATAGATGACATATATGCTTTAAAATGTCACAAAAACCATATGTCAGGATTAGTGACAAAATATTTCATGAGAATACATAATAATTAGTTCTTGCCAAATACAAACGTCTAGAGCTTTCCTATGTCAAATATTGGTAACTCTATGAATTGTATATATCCCAAGCTTATTTTTTGCTTCTATGTTTTTGTTGTTACAAGACTTTAACAACACCATGGTTCTTTGCCACACTCATAGAAGGCCTTGCCACTTTTTTGCTTCCATGAAAACCCTTGATAATATACAATAATGTAGTACTAAAACCTCTATGGTGGTAGAATTCATGCATGACCGTATATATCCAATGCCAAACCATAATATTCACTCTCTTTTTGCCACATCCATGCAAAACTTTGTTGTATATCATACTAAACATAGTATTTAGATTTGCACTGCCACATCCATGTAGAACGTTATTGTAACCGATGCGGAAGCTAGTGTCCAAAACCACATTGTTGCATTCTTATAGGACCTTGCTATGTAACAAATCCCATGCAAAGATTTGGTCTAGAGGGGGTTGGAGGGGTACGGGGGGGGAGGGGGGGATAGAGAAGAGTTTAAGGCTAAGTAGTTGAGGAAATCATGGAAGTAACTACAAAACTATTGCAAATCATCCACTTGTGTGATTGAAGGCCTTGCAAAATGATAATTTCAAGGACATCCATCAAGCTAGATCCAACTCAACACACAATTAAAATGTAGCTTTTTTCTTAGATAGGACTATAACAAAGAAGAGAAAGAAGAGGGACATACCAAGTACCCTTAATGCCCCTTTACAAATCTATTGAATACATTCCAATCATTCTCATCCAAAGTATATTTGTTGCTATTACATTCATAGGTGAGGTCCCCCACCATCCTTTCTCCTCATTTTTTGAACTCGTCCAAGATACCATATAGCTTGTTTATTATTTCATTGCAAAGATCTTGGATTGCATTTCCTTTTGCTTTTTCTTGTTTTGTCTTTTTCTTGAAAGTATACAGCACAGCACAATCAGAACTTATTCCAAATAGGTTCTCATTTGATGTAGCAAGAGGTATCTCTTCCTTACAGTAGTTTACTCCTTGTTGAACCCTCGTAAGTCTATCTTTAGAGAGTGTGGGATTATATTTGACACATGATTTGCTTGTTGATCTTCTTCTTTAGAATCAAACTCTTGTGCATATGCATCTACAAATCCAGTTGACCAAGGTTCTAGCCACCACTTCAAGTCCTCACCCTTTGGCTTCATATGCAAACGTTCGCACATTTCATGAGAACTTTTCAGCCCTTTCTTTAAAGCTTCAATGACTTTATCATCAGTTGAGACACAATTATAGTCTCCTAGATTAGCTTCCGGCATATTCTCTTTGAGATTCAATTCCCCTAGACATGTTCTTGCTTATTATGTGCCCTTGTAAATAAGGGACTACCCTCTTTACATTCAAAGTGTGCAAGCCTGTTCAGACTACCATCACTATGTAGCATGTCCATCGGGTCATAAGCATGTTCATGTCCCACCATGCTTCCAATCTTTTACTAAAGAAGATTTCATTGCATCTGAACCTGTAAGATGTAAAGGGCACCTAAGGCTTGGACAAAATTCTCTAAAGTACTTTATTAATAAGACCACAAAATGGCATGAGAGATGTACATATAATAAGGCCTCCTTAGTTATGAAGTTTCTATTCAATGTATAGTGTGTATTATGAACAATCCAACACCTCCAAATCTAGAAGAAAAAGGAAAATTTTCCTGCAAGATGAAGTCAGTCCACAAGGCTCAAGTGCGGAGAAAAGAAATTGTCAATGTAGTCTCTGACAATTTCAAGGTAAGCTTGCATTCCCAACATTCTCCTCGCTTTTCTATGCATTCCATTGTTTGCCAGTTCCCCCAAACACCATTGCACTTGTCTACTACATATCCTTTGAGATCAAGCCCAATTTTGGCAATCATCTCGCGTAATCTCTCCCTCCCTTAGCATATGCTTGTTGTCGATGGAAAAAGCATCATACACAATAATAACATGATTTAAGATGTTCCAAACATTGCCAATAGGAGTTCCCAATCGCCAATTGACACTTAGGCTTATCAAGAACATTGAATGATTTTTTTCCATTATGTACAAAGTCTCGATCATGTAGCCCATAAACTTCATTTTCTAAAACTTTTGTTGAGAGTGGCCATCCATCCCATTTTATCCTAAATCTACTATCTTTTTTGTCTACATACTCAGACATCATTAATGTCCTTCATCAATTATCACTATCAGACACATGCCCAATAATTGGACCAAGTGTGGGCTTCAACTTCTCATTCCATAAGCTACCAATGGCATCCCACTACTTGCAAATAAAGCTTGCATCAAATAAACTACAAGTGCAAGAACCAAGCATGGGAGGGCATCATGCAATGGGTTGGCAAGGAAAACTCTTGTACATCCGCCAATGACACAATTCTAAAAGGCATCAATAATATTCTCGTATCCTTTTTGTCCTTCTCCCACTTTGATCATGCATGTAGCCATACACTTATGATCATTTGATTTATATCCATCAAAACCCATGAGCATGTCATCTTTTGGATTCCATGTACAAGTAGTAATGATCATGAGTTATTAAGTTAAATTGTAATTTCTCTTTAATTTAAAAAAAATTTGGATCAAGAAAATTATTATCATAGAAAAGAGCTTGATATGATTACCTTATTCTCTTCTTTATGGCGGTTTCATCTTCTAGTAAGATGAAGGGAATCTTTGACATGATCCCATGCTTTTCTTTTCTATAAATTTCAGCAAGTGCATCAAAAATAAACTCATGTATGCTTGGTACAAAGTGGGTTGCAAGTAGTTTCAAAAATGACCTAGGTATAACCTTTCAACTCAAGCTCAACTCATATAATAGACTACAAAAAATCAAAACATAAAAAATAAGTGTGTAACCTTGACTAATCGTGGTCTTCACATCTAACACTAGGCTTCAATTGCAACACACGACTATCAAGGGACAGTGTAGTAGGAGTTGAATGCCAGACTAAGTGTCTATGAGCACATCGCATGATATCAAACTTAGACTGCATCACACAACTCTCAAAAGAGAGATGAGTGCTAGAATAAGTGTGCTTGAAAACATCTCTAATAGACTGCAATACACAACTCTCAAGGGAGAGATGAGTGCCAGAATAAACATCTATGAAAACATCACTAAGCTTAGACTGCAGCACACAACTCTCAAGAGAGATGAGTGCCAAATCAAGAGCTCCTACAAACAAACATGTTTATACAAATTGAACACACAACTCTCTTAAGAGAGATGAGTGCCAGCCTCATATTATTTCTTACATGGCTAGCTTGTTGTTGTAGCTTTTGCATGTCATCTCTAAGCACACTTCCTTTCATTATTACTATGCCTCCTATCTTTTTCTCAACTCGCTCCTCTTTCATCCCAAACTTTAAGGCTGACTTCTTTTTCCAGCTTTCAATTCTAAGGTTCTTCTTATCAGATTGTAAGACCTTACTTTTATGCACGACCCATAATACATCCCATCGTTCCACCTGTGATGCACTAATATCATTGGCAAATCCCGATCTTGTAGCACACATTTTCTTAAATCGTGTGTGAGCATCACCAATTTGGGATTCAACCCAAAGTAATGCATAAGAAGCCCAATCCACAATGTTGGCAAGCTCATGGGTTTTGACATCTAGACTTGTTCGAGCATCCTCTTTGTGTCATGTATGACCTTCATCTTGAAATTACTCAACCTATCAGTGCTCTCTATTATGGTCTCCATCTGTCTCTCATGCAAGCTATTTATTTGCTCTAGCATTTGATCTCTTAGTGCCTGGTTGACTTGCTTGCATTGTTTCACCATTAATGCACGATCATGCTTACTGATAGCAGAACCCTCCATTTCACAAAAAAATGTGGAAGTTTGTAAATCCAATATAATATCTGCATATACAAAATCCACATGTTAGCTCAACTTGCACACAATATATTGTGCATGGTACAGAATGCATGCAAAAAAAAAGGATAAAACCACTCTCCCTTTGAGAAAGTCCAATGTAACCTAGCCTCAAAAGTGGTCCCATCCAGCCTAATCACCTGACGGGCATAGAGTTTGGACTACCATGGCCCCTTACTCATCTTTCTTAGCTTGCTCTTCTACAATCCCAAATTTTAGGGTTGACTTCTTCTCCCAACTTGTGGATGCATACAGTGGTCTTTAAATCAAACTGGCATGCTTCTTATGAAGGGAAAAAAAAACTCATCACCTTCTCTTTGAAAGAGTCCAAGAACCTGACCTTAGAAGTGGTCCCATCTAGTCCCATCACCTTGTTGGCATAGGGGCTAGGAACCAATCCCTTGTTGAGATATCGAGCTCCACTCGTGATATGCCAGGGTGACCGTTGTGCATTAATGTCAACGACTTGTTAGCTGCAGATGCACTTGGTACACCGCCCATGAATAATAGCTGGATGACAGCTATCTTTATGTACTCTAGTTAGTGGCTCAGTTAGTATGCCACCTTAGTTAGCTGAGTTTGGTTTGAGACCCACATATAGGGTTCACCTATTTCTTTTGGCTTTCACAACTAAGAAGAGGAAAACTATTTTCAACCTCCACCTTTGTGTAAATTCCCCCATTGTGTATGTGAGAAAGCCACAAGTGAGACTCCTTCCTTCTCTCCCACTCTCTTCACATGGTATCAGAGCTCAATTCGTGGTAAGGAGCTCAAGAAAGCAAACCAAGTTCACGGTGTCCTAGTAAGAGGATTAGTGTTGCTTTCCTTTTTTTTCGAGTTTGGGAGCAAATCTCTGTAGGTAGCATAACCAGAAAGTGCAAGAGTGCACTGTCTCAGATTGGGACGCCCTTTGTGGTGTGGCGAAAGGGTAGTATATGCTACGAGATAAGGCGAAGCCCTTGATGATTTTTTTTTTTTGATTCAAGGCCATTTCGGGGCCCGTTTTCATGGTGGAAGTTTTCCGCAGGCACTCAGGAAAGTGCCCTATTTTTGTTGTGTGACCACTGTTCTACAAGTCGATCAAAAGTTATCACAGAAATTACATCGTATGCCTGTGCACAGAGATAATGGGAGTGAGAGAATCATTCTTATTGCATGTTGATGCATAATCATCACCAGGAAGTGACTGCGTAGTCAAATACCACTCTCATCAGTTTTGTAGATTTGCCCTTGTGAGGAAGAAGTTGTGTTTTTTTTTTGCAATGACAGAATATTTTGCAGTGTTCTGTACTGGCGTCTGATGCTCTATCATAGATTGTCACTGAAAATCTTGACAAGAACAACTTCCAAGCATGGAAGTTTAGAATGACAAATTTCCTTAAGGGAAAAGGCTATTGGGAGTTCATTACTGGAGTTGAATAAGAACTAGTTATTCCTAATGTTCCCAATCAACAGGAGTTGTAGGCATTTAAAGCCTAGCATGAGAGAGCCAGAAAAGTTATGTACTGGTTGTCTATCAGTATTTCAAATTCTATGATTGTGCATATTTAGGATGCAAGCACGCCAAAGGAGGCGTGGGATACTTTGACAAAAATGTATAGCACAAATACGCAAGCCAAGAAAATGTAACTCAAGTAGGAGTTGCATAATGTGCAGAGAAAAAATATGAGCATCAATGACTACTACATGAAGGTGAAGAAGATTGCAGATGCACTTGCTTCTATTGGGTCGCCAATGGAAGATGATGATTTAGTTTCTGTGACCTTGAATGGTCTAGGAAAGGATTATGCACAATTCCAGACATCCATTGCCGTCCGTGAGAATTTTCCTGATTTTGAGGAGTTGATTGCTCTTTTAATTTTTGAAGAGTAGAGAAATGGTGGTGCATCTTCTTCAGGAGGAACTTCAAAAGAAGTTGTCTTCTACTCAAATGCTAGAAAAGGTAGAGGCAGAGGTAGAGCATGCCGATTTGGAGGCCATGGCAGAAATCAGAATATGCAGCAAATTCAAGAAAACCAATCCTATGGAGGAGGACGTGGTAACTTTAGAGGTAGGGGGAGCCAAAGAGGTCATGGTGGATGGCAGAGAGGCCAAAATGCAAACAACAATGTTGAATGCTACTACTGTGGTAAAATGGGTCATATGGTTAAAGACTCCTATAAAAAGCAGAATGACATCATGATTGGAAAATTGCAGCAAGGCAATTATGCATCCTCTAGTAGATAGGGTGATGACAGAAATGAGCATCTATTTATGGTGCAGCACATGACCAATTCTGTGACAAGTGCAAAAGAAAGCAATGATGTGTGGTATATTGACTTAGGTGCATCAAACCACATGACCACCCTATTGTGTAGATTGGTAAAATTCCTTTGTCTATGCAGGATGGAAAAAAGAAATACATGTGTGATGTATTTCATATCCCAAATATCACCAAGAACCTGGTTTCTGTTGGTCAAATGGTTGAGCAGGGCTTGCAGGTTAGATTTAATCCTCATGGATGCTTTGTTGAGGATATAAAAAATAAAGGTCGCTTGATAGCAAAAGGGAAGAAGAAGGGCAGGATGTTTACGTTGGATGCAAACATGCCTGAATTGAGTGCAGCAATGTTTGCACATGGGACCGGTGTAGTTGCAGATATTGATATCTGGCATAAACGCATTGGTCATGTTAATGTACGACGACTTATATTAATGCACGCCCAAAATATTGTTGTAGGATTGCCTAAGTTCAAGGTTGCAAAAATGCATAAGGTATGTGAAGCCTGTCAATTTGGAAAATAGGCAAGAAAACCATTTCCTAGACGTGTTCAAGAGAGTAAGAGGCCATAGGAATTAATCCACTCTAATGTGTGGACTATCAAAGCTGCATCTATTGGAGGCTATCATTATTTTGTCACTTTTATTGATGACCAACAGAAAAGTTTGGGTGTATTTTATGAAAAAGAAAAGTGGTGTTTGGCATTTCAAGCCTTTTAAAGCTATGGTTGAAAAAGAAACAGGCCTACAAATAAAATGCCTAAGGTTAGATGGAGGGGGAGAGTACCTCTCAAATGAGTTTGCAAGTTTCTTGCAAGAGCATGGCATAAAGTAGCAATATTCATGCAGTCATATCCCACAGCAAAATGGACTTGCAGAAAGGAAAAATAGGCATATTGGAGAGGTATCTCATGCCATGCTCAACGAAAAAGACCTGCCCACTATAGTCTACCCACTATAGCAATACATGGCATGATGCCAGAGGAGAGGTATACTGGTAGGAAACCAGATATTTCTCATTTGAAAGTTTTTGGTTGCATTGCCTATGTTCATGTGCCAGATGAGTTGAGATCCAAGTTGGATCCAAAAGCTAAGAAGTGCATCTTTATTGGTTATTCTTTGCAGTAGAAAGGGTATAGATGCTATAACCATTCTACTCGTAAGTTTACAGTGAGCAGAGATGTTTTTGATCAGATGAGCAGCTGGTATAAACTAGTAAATGTGATTGATGATGTAGATGCACAAAATGGTAATGCTGCATAGAATTTACAGCAGCAATCACAAAATATTAGTGGACCTATAGTGTCCTCCAGCAATGGTTCACATACTTCCCATGGACAGGCAGGAGGATCTCCTCAAAGCAATGTAGATAGTGGTATGCAAGTATCACAAAAAGGAAAAGAGAAAGTAGATCAGACCATGGTTGATGTGAATGCAGGTCACTCTTATGTGGATGGTGAATCCAGTGGCTCAGAACAGAGCCTTGATGATGAGTTGGGTATTCCTTCTGTTGTTACACCTGGAGTAAGGAAGACAAGGGATGTTTTGAGAGCACCTAGTAGTGAGCCTATTTTGTGCAGGTCTACCAGAGCTAGGTATCCTGTGGATAGGCTGAAATATGATGGATTTACAGCCATTCACTATGCCTATATGGTCAAAGTGATACATGAACCAGAACCCACTTCTTTTGAGCAAGTCATGGAAAAAGAAAAATGGGAGAAAGCCATGGATGAAGAAATGGATGCCTTGGAAGCAAATGCTACATGGGAATTGGTGCCTTTGCCTAATGCAATTGGCTGCAAGTGGCTTTATAAGGTGAAGCACAATGCAGATGGTCCTATGAACAAATACAAGGCAAGATTAGTTGTCAAGGGGTATGCACAGACATATGGCATTGATTATGAAGAAACATTCAGTCCGATTGCAAGGATGGCAACCATAAGAGCATTCATTGCTATGGCTGCATCGAAGGGATGGTCTTTACATCAGATGGATGTAAAGAATGCTTTCTTGCATGGTGATTTGCAAGAAGAGGTCTATATGGAGCAGCCACTAGGTTATGTTCATGGTGTTCATCTTGAGTTTGTTTGCAGGTTGAAGAAAGCCTTGTATGGCTTGAAGCAAGCACCTAGAGCATGGTCTGACAAGATAGGATAGTATCTTGTCACTATTGGCTTTCAAATTTCCAAGGCAGATTTCTCACTTTATGTGAGAAAAACAGAGAAAGGCATTATGCTGCTTGTCATTTATGTTGATGATTTGATCATCACAGGTGATAGTGATGAAGATATCCTTCATGTGAAAATGCTATTAAGGTAGAATTTTGAGATGAAGGATTTGGGAGAGCTGCGTTACTTTTTGGGCATTGAGGTGATTAGATCCACAAGTGGGATATGGCTCTTGCAGAGGCAGTATGGATTGGACATGCTGTCCAAATATGGGATGACAGGATATAAGCCTATTTCAGTTCCTTTGGAGCAGAATGTGAAGCTGAGCACAGATGCAAGTGAGCTTCTGGAAGACCCTACTATGTACAGACGCATAGTAGGAAGTTTGATTTATATGACTATTACCAGGCCAAATTTGAGCTATGCTGTTGTGTTGGTAAATCAGTTTATGCAGGCTCCAAGGAAACTGCATTTGGAAGTGGCTAGACGCATACTGAGGTATGTGAAGTCCACATTGCAGTATGGACTATTTTATGAGACTGGGGTTCAGATACAGTTGCATGGATACATTGATGCTGATTGGGCTGGTAGTATTTCTGCCAGTGGATATGTGTTCTCTTTTGGGAGTGCTGATGTCACTTAGAGCAGCAAGAAATAGCCTACAGTTGCCTTGTCGAGTACAGAGGTTGAGTACATGGGTGCAACAATGGCTGCATGTGAGGTAGCTTGGTTGCATAAGCTACTTTATGATATACATCAGTCTATAGATGGGCCAGTTGTCATTTATTATGACAACGTGAGTAGTATACACTTGGTAAATAACCTAGTCTATCATGCTAGAACAAAGCACATTGAGGTGCATTATCACTATGTGCAGGAGAAGGTTCTAGTAGGTTTTATTGATCTAGTTTATGTCAGCACAGAGGATCAGGTAGCTGACATATTCACGAAGGCATTGGGCGTAGAGAAGCTGCGCAAGTTCAGAGACCTGCTTGGTGTGTGCATTTATGTCACCGACTTGTTAGCTACAGATGTGGTTGGTACACCACCCATGAATAATAGTTGGATGATAGCTATCTTTATGTACTCTAGTTAGTGGCTCAGTTACTATGCCACCTTAGTCAGCTGAGTTTGGTTTGAGACCCACATATAGGGTTCACCTATTCTTTTGTACTTAGAGTTCTTTTGGCTTTCACAACTAAGAAGAGGAAAACTTTTTTCAGCCTCCACCTTTGTGAGACTCCTTTCTTCTCTCCCACTCTCGTCACATCCCTTGGCCAAGCATTGGATGGGGCTTAAGAGAAGGGAAGAAGATCTAGATTCACTACTACCATGTGGCACATTTGAACCTCATGTGGATATTTATGGGAAAGTCTAATTCTCTAGCACTTATTTTTCATCTTTATTTCAACGCAATGCATATGAGGGGGGTTGTGACCATGTGAATGCATAGAGTGGACTTTAAATCAAATTGCCATGCTTCTTATGTAGGAACGCAGAAAGCTATTTCCTCTCTCTTCAACAGAGTCCAAGAACCTGACCTTAGAAGTGGTCCCCTCTAGTCCCATCACCTTGTGGGCATAGGGGCTAGGAACCAATCCCTCAATCACACACTCGATGGGGCTTAAGGGAAGGGATGAAGATCTAGATTTACTACTTCAATGTAATGCATATGAGTGAGAATGTGGCTGAATGTGGCTATGTGAATGCATAGAGCGGACTTTAAATCAAATTGGCATGCTTCTTATGTAGGAACACTGAAGGCCATTACCTCTCTTTTCAAGAGAGTCCAAGAACCTGACCTTAGAAGTAGTCCCATCACCTTGTGGGTGTAGGGGCCAAGAACCAATCCCTTGGCCAAGTACTTGGTGGGCCTTAAATGTGAGGATTGAAGATCCCTAGACAGTTAAGGAAGCACAATAACTTTTAAAACCATTTAAGCTTTAATATAGAATCTTTGATGATGATAATTCTCTCTCTCTCTCTCTCTCTCTCTCTCTCTCTCTCTCTCTCTCTCTCTCTCCCCTTTCTTTCACTCATCTTTTCTTTTTCCCTTCCCTTCCTCTCCCTTTTGCAAATTCTACTCTTTTCTTTTTTTCTTCCCTTTGTCTCCCTTTTAGAATTCTACTTGCGTCTCTTCCCTACTAGAACCTCTTGCTTATAATAATGAGGAAGTTTTGGCAACCAATCCAAAGCATCATGCGTTATATCTTATTGCAATTAGTTTATGATTGAAATATAAAAATCACAACTCATTGATCTTAATCATACTAGACAAGCATTTTAAATTAAATAACATATATAACCATTTAATATCCAAGCTACAATGACACCAAAAGATGAATAAATGACTAATTGTCAAAACCTATATAATTACAATTAAGAATCAAAAGTACAATATCTAAAGTCGAATAAATGACCAAGTGTTGACATATTAGACTATTATATTTTGTGACAAGCTACAACGATAGCACAAGCCAAATAAATGATCACGTGTCGAAGTCTAAACAATTTTTCTATGATGTATATGACACCGAAAGCCAAATGAATGGCCAAGTGTCGAAGACTAGTTGTTTCGCAAAATTTGGACCTAAGAAAACAACACCACAAGAGGAACAAACAACCAAGTGTTGAATCCTATTACCCTTTGAAGATTGGTGAACAACACATGCATGGTACAATCAAGTGTTGAGATAGTTTCAAAACAAGAGGAAGGAGCCATTATAGCGACAATGAAAGTCGAATATTATGACCAACTGTCAAAATGCAAACTTACTTATCTAACTGCACCTATAGTCGAGTGGTATGACCTAGTGCGGAGAGATAAGCGCCATAAAAATGAATGGCCTAAAAGTCAACTCCAACATTACATTCAAGGATTACGTTCACATTTTCATGTTTGCATTAGTGGGTTATTAGTGTTCATTAATTGCTCTTCAAAGTAGTGTGAAAACAACGTGATCACATTGTTTATCAAGAAAAATCACTAAGACATCGGATACAACTACCGCTGGTACACAAGACACTACCGACGGTAGTACTAAAATTGCCGGTGGTAATGTTCATTATCTCGGCGGTGTATATTACTACCGATATTTACCTTACACCATCAGGATAGAGAACATTACCACCAGCAATTTTAGTACTACTGCCGGTAGTGTCTTGTGTACCAGCAGTGCTGTGGTTTGCAGATTCCCAGTTTCCCGCACGTCCTGAGGCTAAATATTGGTGGAAAATAGGGGCAAACCCTAACCCTTACCCTAAGGGGTTCACATGTATATCTTCATGTTCATTGTCAATACACTTAGTGTACATGTACCTATAGCGTGTGCACTCCTCTCTCTCTCTCTCTCCCTCTCTCACTTTCGCTATCATGGTATCAGAGCCGATGGTGCCACTCCTTTCATGAGTGCCAAGCCCTCCTTCCGTGAGGCATCTTCCATTGAGAGAGATTTCCGTAAGAGAGAGTGAAAGCCCTTGCTTCCATCAAGGCACACAAGCCCTTCCTCAGTCAAGGCACAAGCCCTCTCCTTGAGGCATTTCCATTCTATCTCTAGCTCTCGTCGTAGAGCTCATTCTCCTCTTCGATTTGGTTCAGAAAACTTCTGATTCCACCATTTGGAGCTCTAGTTTTCATTCCTTGAGTGATTACGTTCTTTGAGAGGATCCTTTGTGAGATTTTTAGAGTTTGTAAGATTCTGTGTATGGCATTTTGAGATAGGAGAGAAGCTTGGCTGCTTTCTCTGTTTTCCTCCTTTGCTCTAGTCTGCTCATTTGGAGTGAGAGTCTCAGTCTCAGAGACAACTGCCTGAGTACAGCTGTAGAGAATCTCAGTCTCAGAGACGACTGTCTGAAGTACAATTGTGAAGAGTCGCAATAGGCACAGCAAGCTCCCTCTACAAGGAGGCTAGTCACAATGACTCCAACGCCTCCGACTCCAGCCAGCCTCAACAACAACAGAGGCGACTATTAACGACGGCAGTAGAGGGTCGAGACTCTATGGGCATCACACTGACTGCAGCCCTCAACAATGGCCTTGACTCTTAGATAGTCCGACTGCACTACTGGCTACTCTGCAAAGCTCTCGGCAGCCTTCTATGTGACAACAGTCAGGGACAACGACCTACCTTCAACACCAAAGGTCAAGCAGTGCCTCACAGCATGAACTCCTCAATTGGCGACTCCAAGTGGGAAGGCTCCACAATGCGAAGCTCCTCCAACACAGCCTAGCGACTCATGCAGTGCTCCTTGTACGCCTACACTCAGCTGCCTCCATGCAGAGCAGCCCAGCAATCGACCACGGCAAAGATTCTTGGCTCCCTCAATGAACCAACACCTCCCCAAGCAGCCGGCACAACGCAACATGCAACGCCTCTATAGTCGGAAAGCAGCTTCCTCCTCCGCATCCTACAGCGCCTTCGAGACTCAATGAGCTCCTACACTCATGTCCATCCGTCTCCAGTGATGCCCAACGTCCTACAACAGACTGTAGAACTTCCAAGACGCCATGCTCTAGCCGGCTACCACCAGCACAACGCCAACGCTAAGCAATCCACACGACCCGACATCCATAGCCACTTGACACGAGCTCAAAGCTCCTCTGCTGCTTCGCGACTCCAAGTCCTTCACGGGCTCCTATTCAAAGGTGGATCCTTCGAGCGGCTCCCCTCAACCCCACGCTGTACTCGGAGCAAACGGCGCTCACCACGACTCGCCAAGTCCAACGCCTCGCCATAGCCATCTCCTCTGTCGCCTTCACGTCTTACAAGCTCTACATCTCTCTACAATCTCTCTCCTGCCATCCGTCTGACATGTGGCAGATAGGCTCTAACCATGGTCAGGTTCAAATAAGCCTGAGGTAATACATGGTCAGGTTCAGTTAAGCTAACTGTGGTGGGACATATTTAGTCAATGGTCAGTTAAAATGTAACCATGGTCAAGTTCAACTAAACCATGAGTTAGGTGGTTGGTTGATATTCTTCCACATGGCAGAGCCTCCTTCCAGGCACAATTGTCTCTTCATAGCCACAGTTGCATTCTGTATGTGACCTCCACAACCACATCATCAATTTGGACCCCCTCCTTGATTCAAAATTTGGCCATCCTTTCGGGAGCCATAACTTTTGATCCAGGGGGAATTTGTAGGTGATCCAAAAAGAAAAAATGCTCTCCAGCTTGCGCTCTACGCGTTGAGAACCTCAAATCAAAGTCTTGACATTTGCACAGGTCAACATCTAATAAACCTCTTCATCGAAACCACCTGATCTACTACAGCATACCCAGCACCACTTAAACCCAGAACTTAAAATGAATCAAGATAAAATTCATTTGCTGCTTTTTGCGATTCAATGTGTAGTCTAGCTATAGACTAGCACCGCCATAGAGGAGATCCAACTCCACCAAGCCAAGTAAGCCATTGCTACATTTCCTGATTAGTTCCCACCGATGTTAGTCCCATCGGATCTATCATCGGGATACACATTCACACACTAACACCAGTTTAGTTCTCTTGGCATTCAGCAGTTCATCACTCAGCATGACACTTGGTAGAGTACTCCTCTCTCCTATTCACAGGATTGTTGCATTCTTCTTGCACGCACACATGCCACCCATGTACTGTCACATTTGTTGACTTTGTTTTGGCATTGGTTTCCGCACACATACATCAACCTTGTATAGCCTTTTGGCTACACCCGACACGCAGTTGTGATCATTCTACTACAGGCTTGATCCTTGGCACACAAAAGTTCTCACATGACTTGGTTCTGACAATTTAGCATAAGCCCCCTAGCAATAGTTGTCATACAGTGTTCTCATGGGTAGACACTCTCGCCGGTACACGGGTAAGCCTCTTGCATAGAGCAGTAGACCGCCATCTCCATCATGTAGTTATCCACATCACGCAGTTGATGATACACCAGTCATGACTTCGGATGAGATCCATGAGTGGAAAGACAACCTTCTTCGACCATTTATTGCCACAAGGTATGTTCCAATGTATGATGCCTCATTGTTCTTGACAAATCAGATGCCGATTCTTCACATGTTAGCATAGATCAACCCACAGTTTCTGATCATGCACATTCCTCGGTTTGCCCTTAGTACAAGGCACATTTGGCAGTAAGCCCTCAACACGAGGCATATTTGACGATAAGTCCTCAGTATGAGGCAGTCTCATCAACTTCAGCTTAGACTAATTCTTGTGATGCACATCCATCACCCTCATGCATGGATCCGACTCCATCTTTTGCCATAGATGCAGATACTCAGCAGGAGTTCTCACCTATGATCATGCAGTTCTTCAACAAGTCCTCAGTACGAGGCACTCACATCTTCTGCCACATGTAGAGATATATGCCCCAGCGCATTCAGCTCCTCAGGTGATACCATTCCAGCATCCATCACTGATGCTTTCACATCTGACATAGAGCATACCTTGGGCTTGGTTCCCTTCAGCATTTCTGATCAACACATCAATCTTCAAGACATTTCAGCATCAGCTCACTCATGCCGCATTGCACCCCTGGATCCAGTTATCACCACCACCTCTTTCGATTAGCAGATCATTCCTCAGCACAAGGATACCTATGCATCAATGCAGTGGACATCATCGGGTTCAGCCATAGTGCAACCTGGGGAGACTCAATGTCTCGTCATGCACTTATGGCTGTCATATACATTCCATACTTGATGGACATCAGTGGTTGGATGTAGGATTTTAGATCGGTCCCTACATTAGCATTCAGCACCTCATATGCCTCAGGGACATCTTATGTAGTCACAGTTGTACTTTAGGCTTTTAGGCCTTTATATTGTTGGCTCCTTCTCGACGAGCCTACGACAAATGCTACATCCCATGCCGATGGTTATTTAGCCATGCACACATCAAATGACCTTCAGCTCATGATAGTTAAGCATACAGGTTCGATAGGTTTCCATGCCTTGTCAGTTTCACGAGCCTCTTCTTTAGTAGAGTAGCGTATCATACTTGCACCTTCGGCCCTAGATTTTCAGCCCCTGGATCACTCTGTCTACATCAACTATGCTCATGACAGTTAAGCATACAGGTTCGATAGGTTTCCATACCTTGTCAGTTTCACGAGCCTCTTCTTTAGCAGAGTAGTGTATCATACTTGCACCTTTGGCCCTAGATTTTCAGCCCCTGGATCACTCTGTCTACATCAACTATGCAATCTTCTATGACCTTGCATCATTTGACAAAGATTATACTTCTACTGCAACATACCTCACACATTGTTGTTAGTTCTTTTGGGTTGGTGGCACCCTTGTTTGCCATAACCTACCGCATTGTTTCTCCATCGCTACATCAACTAGCCTCATATCCGGATGCCTCTTCTACATAGCAGCTACACAGTCCATGATGATTCATGACATGTTCAGCTTTGACATGTTTAGCACCAAGCCAGACCTTTTACATGTTTCCTTCCTCTTCCCTTCGGCCTATCTTCTGGGTTTCGTTCCCAAAGGCAAAGGATGACCCACAACTTAAGAGGGGGAAATCCACATTATGTACAGGATCGTAAGTTGTACTCATTGTACATTCTTCCGCTATGTAGTCATCACTATGCTCACATATGCACATACTACTCTAATTTCTTTTCAGTTTTGGATGCTAGCATATGCACCAAACAAAATCCACAAAAAGGTCTTGTACATGCACCCTCTACTAACCTAGTGCAATTTAAGAGGGCATGTTAAAGATAGTGTAAATTGCACTATCCACATAGGGCATAGAGGCACAAACCCTAACCCTAACCCTAAGGGGTTCACATGTATATCTTCATGTTCATTGTCGACACACTTAGTGTACAGGTAGCTATATCGTGTGCACTCCTCTCTCCCTCGCTCACTTCCGCTTCTATCAATGGCAACCCTACAACTCCTACCAACCGCACTTTAAAAATAGTGCCATAGGATCCTAAGCCAATTTTCTCACCAACTTGGATCTCCCTCTCTGTGGCATAGGCCAATATTGACACTCTGTCTATGTTACTAGCCACGTGTTGTGCCCTTTGAATCTCATCACCTCTCAATGATTGAGAGGGTATAGAGCTTGATTGCTCTTCACCTACAACCAAGGACATAGCTCATCCATAAGCTGTTGTAGCCTTCTTTTCCCAACTCTTAGCCACTATGACACAACAATCTGATGCAACAACCTTACTCTTGTGCTTGGCCCATACACTCATCCATTGTGTTAATTTGAAGACATCAAACTCTTGTCCAAGAGTAGGGTCTGCATTGTATGCTTTGTTGAAGTGGGTCTCTGCATTCCCAATAAAGCTATCAACCCAAAGCATGGCATCTGCCTCCCATTGCACCCAGCTCGCAAGGTTATCATGACCTTCAGAGTGCAAACTAGTCTTAGCATCATTAAGAATCCTCCTCTTCATAGTGCTAACTTCCTCTAAACTAGATAGGGTTGATTCCATCTCACTCTCCTCCATGTTGCACACCCTAATAAACAGGGAATCCTCTCATCACTCTCTTGCGCTCGCCCTTACTTAGCTCTTCCCCTACTTTTCGCTTAATGCTGATAGTTAAGGCCATGATTGCGATTAGATCTTGTTGTGTGTGTGCGGAAAGCTTTCTTGCTTAACACTAGCAAACAGCTGTAGTTGCCACGCAATAGTGAGTAGATAGGCATCTGACAATATCTCCCACCCTATGCATTCTTATTTTTTTAAATCACATGAAATGCTAAAGATTCTTTCAATGAACACATGCAACAAATGATTCTTTCACTGCATCCATGCAACAAATGATTCTATCACTGCACCCATGCAACAAATGATTCTTTTAATGCATGCATGCAACAAATTATTCTTTCAATTCATGCATGCAAGAAATGCAAGATAATTTCTTAAAATTTTCGATTAAAATCCCCCCTTTATGTGGAGGGCCAAGGAAACCTGGTTCCAGGTCATGGTTCCAACTAGCCCCCCTACCTATTTAGGATGGGGGCTAGGAACCACTTCCTGGAGAAAAGGCCCCTCGACCAAGACTTGGAGAGAGGAGGATTTTTACCTCTTCTCAGTCCACTGTTAGTGAAAATAAAACCGACAATTGACATATATTTTGGGGTGGTAGTACTATCGCCGGTAGTTTAAGGAGTACCACCGGTAGTAGTAGTACCACCGGCGGTAAGTAGAACAATACCGCCGGTAGTGTTACTACTACCAACGGTGATAAACTACTGATAGTAGTAAAAATACCAGCGGTATGGTTTCTACTATTGCCGATAATAATGTGTAAAACCTGGGGTGCCAACTCCCTTTAGTAAGAAAACCTATCAAAATCTTGAGTATGAGATGAATTTAACAATATGCCATGAGTAGAAATTATTCAAATTAACATGCTTGTGTTCTACACTAAAAGAGCTTCAAATATGTCTTTACAACTTAAAATTTGGGTAACACATGAAAAAGTTACATTAATTTGAAAGGAGATGGATTATCATATTTTAGTGTATTTTTTAAATTACCAACCCTCATCCAAAAGAAACCCCCCCCCCCTTGAACCTCACATATTATGAAAAATATGTACAAATCTTTAAATCTTGCATATTTTTCAGGGTACATACCTTATATTTTGTGGGAGGGGGGACATGAAATTTTCATATTTTTCCCTTGCATATCTGAAAATTTTTAAGGAAATCCATGCATATTTTAATATGGACCTTGTTCCCCCATACCCTGGATTTTGGACGAGGGTAGTATCATATTACATATTCAGTTGGCACCCCAGGGTGTAAAACTATTAGCGATACTATTAGAACTATTGCCAGTACCAGGATACTGCTAGTAGTGTTCGTATCTGATTTCCAGGTCAAGGCCACTTGATAGTGTAAAAGCGTGATTGTATCCGTGAATGCATGAAATACGTCATCACGACACGTAATCACAAGAAAATTCATGTGATTGCATGAATATGCAATCCTTGATTACATGACACATTAAGAAATCGACATATTGTGTCGAAAGGCCAAATATGACACTATGTCGATACTAAATAGTCATATGATTAGCTTTAAGAAAAAGGTCACCTACATTCCATATAACTCTCCTTGTAGATCTAGCACATTATAAACTCATGGATATGTTATAAACTCTTGTTCATATAAATGCTAAAACAATTATCAATGCCTATTGGTAGAGCAAGTAAACTGAGAAGCTCCCAATAGCTATTAAAAATCTAACAATCAATAAATATCTAGATCTATATATAGTCATGAGTAAACTCATCTAAATGTATATATATATATATATATATATATGTAACCATTTTTGAATATTCTAATAACTATATCAATGAAAACGATAAGAGCAAGAGAAATAAAAAACAAACTTTGTTCTAATTCAATAAAATTAATCGAGTATATAAATAATTGTACCTTTATACATACAAATTTATAACCATGTAACATAATAAAATAAGAATGAACATTTATCTACTTACCATTTTCCACTATATGCAATAAGAATGAAAATTCAGATTCATGTACACTGGCTGCACAAATTACCAAATAGCTTTATAGATGGCATAAGTCCCAATGAGGCCCCAACGTAGAACAAATATAAAAACAATGCCTGTTTCTAGAAGATGCCTATTTCTTTAGTCCCACAAGGTTTGATTCATCTAGCTAAATTAGAGTTTAGTTATTCCAAGGCAAAGTTTCATTTCTTGCTTTAGCTAGTCCTACTTCTAGATGCTTGACTTATGATAGGTATGAGCTTACGAAGCAACAAAGGTGAAGATATTCAAGCTTTGCTTCTTCAACATCCATGTGTAATGGCTGCGCATATTGCATTTGGATACACCACGGTTCACAAGACCATAGAGAAAATTTGCATGGTCAATGCGAAATCATAAGCCAGGCACACTTTCTTGCATCTACCAAGGTAAAGAGGCATCACAATCCTAATCACAATAAGACAAAGCACCTACAGACATGCACATAGATGCATTTCTATAACTTAAACAAAAACTTACTGGTGCGTCTATCTGTGCATCTATTGGTGCATCTATAGACCCACATCTAAAGACGCGTCTATATAACAAAAAGATGCACCTATAGATGCACAAATAGATGCTTTGCTAGAACAAAGAGATGCATATATAGACACATTTATAGACGTGTCTATAGATGCATAAATAGGTGCCCTCTTGAACAGAGAGACGCGTACATAGATGCGTTTATAGACGCTCTACAAAATATTTTTTGTAATAAAAGCAGAATTTTGTGTGCTTGAATATAATGTTGTGTATGCTATGTAGTTACAAGAATCCCATTTTCACATTGTGCAATTCAATTCTTACAGCCAACCACATTTTTATTAGCACTCTTGCAAGCACGTCTACAGCCGATGATTATAATTTCGAATAAAATATTACAACTCCAAAACGTTTAGTTCACAAGGCATTAATCGATAGAACGTTGCACAAGAAAATTTAAAGCCAAAAAAGTAAAAAGAGTATATATTAATTCATAGCTCAAAAAGTGCTTGTATGTACATATAGCACAAAGCCAAGCCATGTCTTGTGGCTTTAAGTACAAAAAATAAGAGGAGTATATATACAAGAGAGGCACGAAGCCAAGCCAGTGGCTTTAAGTAGAAAAAAGAGTAGCTAGTACTACTTCTATGACTCATCTAAGTTCTCCACGTCCTTGCTCCCTTCTTCGCCCCCTTCTACACCTCCTTCTTCCTCTTCTTCTTCTGCAGGGCCCTGTAAACAAGGGACAACATGTATCAATGTATGAAAAATCAAATCTTTACTTACAATATTGACATTATTTAATTACTTTCAAATACCTGGGGGGCACTCCAGTAGCCCGGATTTACTGCTCCTCAATAATCAACCCATCATCATAGAAGTGCCTCCATGTATCTCCTCTACGATGGTGGTGGTGGTAGGCTATCTCAACAAGAGTAGGGGACCCACCCACGATATCAAGCTACAAGATGATACAATTTGCGGTGGGGTTAGTACAAAGAAACAACCTCCTAATAAACTACATAAACAATATAATTTGAGATCGATACTTACAAATTGGGCCTCCCATGATTCAACACCCCCTGCTCCAAAATGCACGCTTCCATATTGCTCCATTTGGAACCTTTGTGCCTCCATTTGCTGCAGACTAGGGTCTACCTTCACTGCCTTCATTGCTTTCTTCCACTCACGCTTGTGAGTGGTGTGGGGCAGACCCCTTGTTGGTTGACCTCCCTCGAGCTTGGCAATCTCTGCTAATGCCTGCCTCTTAAGCGAAGATCTTTTATTGCTAAGTATCATAATAATCTTTGACTTGGCCCATTTATCTGTGAACTGAACATTGGGGGCATTGGGATACCTAGAGTGAACAGCAACGAGGGTCTAATCAGCCAACCTTTTTGGATGGTCTTTGTAGTGAATAAAGCAATCTCTATAGTTGTTAGCAATTACAGAGTGCATGAAGGCCATGATGTCCTTCCCCCATGCATCCATCAAGATGCCTCCTGTCTGAGTGATGTCATAGTAGATTGTACCATCATGCTCTAGCACATCTGCATCATCTGAATCATCCCCGTCCCCAACATTACCTCTGCCAAAGCACTGAGCCATGCATCCCCCACTGCTCTCCCTGCTACTACACCTGCTACCGTGTCGTGTTGAGCTAGTACATTGGCCACTCATAGCTGGAGAAGCGACTCTCAATTGCACGAGACTACGCTGACCACTCATAGTTAGAGAACCAAGTCTCGACTGCATGGGAGTATGCCGATGGCTCTACGAGGTAGAAGGGCCTCCTAACAGCATGGGGGAAGGGGCTCGACTTTATAGCGAACTGGGCTGTCTCGACTCCACTGGGGTAATCTCAGCTAGTGTGGGGTTGGGGTGGTTTGCACTCTGTAGTGCTGATTCCTAGGGGGTGTTTAGAGTACCCATCATGTAGTTGTATAACTCCCTAGGACTAGGAGGGTGCCCCAAAAGGTTATATAACTCTCGAAAGATGGTCTCCCGAAGATCAAGTGAGGCTGAAGAGCTTCCTAGCCATATGATGAACTGAAGAAAAGAAAAAAAGAAGATTACTGATGAACTGAAAAAAAGAAGAAAAAAGAGAGAAAAAGAGAGAAGGAAAGAGAGGAGAAAAGAGAGAAAAATAGAGGAAAAGAGAGGAGAGAAAAAGAGAGGAAAAGAGAGGAGAAAAAGAGAGAAAAGGTGGGGATAAAAGAGAGGAGAAGGGAGAGGAAAACAGAGGAGAAAAAGAGAGAAAAGTGGGGACAAAATAGAGAAAAAGAGAGAAGGAAAGAGAGGAGAAAAGAGAGGAAAATATAGGAAAAGAGAGGAGAAAAAAAGAGAGAAAAAGAGAGGAGAAAAGAGAGGAAAATAGAGGAAAAGAGAGGAGAAAAAAAGAGAGAAAAAGAGAGGAGATAAGAGAGGAAAATTACCACGAAAAGAGAAGGAAAGAGAGGATAAAAGAGAGAAGGAAAAAGAGAGAAAAGGTGAGGATAAAAGAGAGAAAAAGAGAGAAGGAAAGAGAGGAGAAAGGAGAGGAAAAGAGAGGAAAAAAAGAGAGAAAAAGTTGGGATAAAGGAGAAAGGAGAGGAAAAGAGAGGAGAAAAAGAGAGAATAAGAGAGGAGATAAGAGAGGAAAATTACCACAAAAAGAGAAGGAAAGAGAGGATAAAAGAGAGAAGGAAAAAGAGAGAAAAAGAGAGAAGGGAAAAGAGGAGAAAAGAGAGGAGGGAAAGAGAGAAAAAGAGAGAAGGAAAGAGATGAGAAAAGAGACGAAAAGAGAAGGAAAGACAGGAGATAAGAGAGAAAAAGACAGATGAAAAGAGAAGGAAAGAGAGGATAAAAGAGAGGAAAATAGAGGAAAAGAGAGGAGAAAAAAAGGGAGAAAAAGAGAGGAGATAAGAGAGGAAAATTACCACGAAAAGAGAAGGAAAGAGAGGATAAAAGAGAGAAGGAAAAAGAGAGAAGGTGAGGATAAAAGAGAGAAAAAGAGAGAAGGAAAGAGAGGAGAAAGGAGAGGAAAAGAGAGGAGAAAAAGAGAGAAAAAGAGAGGAGATAAGAGAGGAAAATTACCACGAAAAGAGAAGGAAAGAGAGAGAGAAAAGAGAGGAGGGAAAGAGAGAAAAAGAGAGAAGAAAAGAGATGAGAAAAGAGACAAAAGAGAAGGAAAGAGAGAAGGAAAGAGAGGAGAAAAGAGAGGAGGGAAAGAGAGAAAAAGAGAGAAGAAAAGAGATGAGAAAAGAGACAAAAAGAGAAGGAAAGAGAGGAGATAAGAGAGAAAAAGAGAGATGAAAAGAGAAGGAAAGAGAGGATAAAAGAGAGAAGGAAAAAGAGAGGAAAATCGAGAGTGCAATCCCTTTCTTCAATTGACATGCTTTCCTTTTGCATCATTCATGCAATCCCTTTCTTCAATCATGCAATCTCTTTTCATCATTCATGCAATACCTTTCTTCATTCATGCAATCACTTATTTCCATCATTCAATATGCAATCCTTTTCTTGGAAGTGGAAGGGGAAGGGGAAGGGAAGGAAAACGAAGAACATCTAAGACTGTTAGAGCACATCTATATCCACATCTAACAACGCGGCTGTCTGTTTCCAAAGACAGACACGTCTATAGATGCGTTGTTAGACGCGCTCTTAGGCGCATCTATAGACACGCTTCAACAGACTCACTTTTTTTAGAACTTGAAAAGGGCATGCACCTGACACAAAAAAACAACACTAGTACCAAAAGCATTTGTTCCCTGCATATGACAAAGGACGAATCCAAAGAGAGCAACTTCCAAAGAAGATCAATCGTCAAAAGACTTACCTTGGATAGAGGTATGGAAGCTTCTTGTCCTTCTTCAAAGCTTCTTCTCTTTCTTCTCTTCTTTATTCACCCTCTGCTTCTCTTTCTTCTCTTCCTTGTTCACCCTCTTCTCTTGTGTGCTTGGGGATGATTGTGTGAACCTGGAGATGAGTGTGGGTGCTTGGAGATAAGTGTGGATGCTCGGAACTGTGTCTGTTAATAGCAAAGCAAGTTGTTTATTTGTAGGATGTCTTGATGTTCAACAAGGAGCTCTAGTGAGGATGAATCCCCTCATATCCACCATCAAAAAATATGGTTGGAGCAAAAAATCAAATGTATGTGTAATCGATGTCGAGGAAACATGTATCGTGCACGTAGAATTATACTCAATCGCATCCCAAAGTATGGAGAATGGGATGCGACCATAAATATGGTAAGTGTTAAAGAGTTAAGGTTGATTGAGATACTTATGGACGTCCATGTGTTTGAGTTATGATCCCGTTTTAATTTGATATGGGATGCAGTGCCACACCCGCATATGTTGCCCTATGCTCGTTGCGAGGAGGCGAAGCATCAGTGATATGAGGTGGGACCTTCAGGAGGGACCATTACGGATACATGGAGTGATGGTGATAGTAGCCCTTCACCATTACCTCATGAGGCCATGGAAGAGGAGGTGATTGATGATATGGTGCAGGATTTATATGTCCATCAATCAAAAGGGAGGAATAATAACATGGAGCAGGACAATCTTTTTATCGTAGCATCGACTCCATTGTTTGAGGGGTGTACATTCTCTATTCTACATGCCTCCCTTCAGTTACTAAACTTACAGACCATCTATGGATGGAGCAATGCAAGTTTGAATGCATTATTCAGGTAAGCTTTAAAGTCTACTTTGCAAACATGGTGAATTATGCTAGTGGGTCAATTACTCGAATGCTTTTCCTCATTTACGGTCTTCATGTGCAAGCTATTGTGTAAAATGCTTCCAAGGGAGAATAAATTACCGACCTCAAGAGATATGGCAAGGCAACATGTGACCTCTCTTGGAGGATTAGATTACAAGCGCATCCATGCATGCGTCAACGATTGTGTTCTGTTTCATGGACCACATAAGGATGCAAGAGAGTGTCCTACTTGTGGAGAGGCAAGATATAGAGCAGATCTCAAAACTTTGGATGTGTCTCGTAAGGTTTTGTGACATTTTCCCATAATCCCTCACATCCAATATATGTTCAAGTGCAAATCCATTGCAGAGTTCATGTCATGGCATTTCTCCCATCGATCAACCAATGGCAAGTGGAGAACTCCCGTAGACACTCCTGTGTGGAAGCATATTGAAGACACATGGCCAAGCTTCAAGGAAGAACCTAGGAGCTTGAGACTTGGATTGGGTATGGACGGTGTGAACCCGTTTGGTCTCAAAAGCACCTCTTACAGTGTATGGCCACAGTGTATGGCCAGTGATATTGGTGAATTATAATCTTCCACCTCTATGGCTATTAAGAAAGTCCACATGTTATGTTATCCCTTCTAATTCCAGGGAAACATAAAGTCAAAAATCTTGATGATTTGGAGCCTTTTATTGACAAGCTAGAAATACTTTGGAGACGTATCGAGGTGCATGATGTGAGCAGGCCTCCCTCGTCATGATATTTCAACTGCAAAGCAGTCTTGATGTAAACAATGCATGACTTCCCAGGCTATGGCGAGTGTTCAGGTAAGCATTGCACTTTTAATTATGAGTAGGCAACTGATGTGGCACCCTAAACCCACCTTCAAGTCTTAATTGCGTCTATTGTTCAAGTCTCACTACATCAAGTTACCATGCATGTCCTGTTTGTGGTCCTTCGCTAGTTGCCTCACAGGCAGAGGCATTGAATAAGGTCATCTATGAGAATCACCATCGATTTCTCACACCTGATCATCCTAGATATGTCGCTCCTTAGAATGAAGTCCCCCCACAATCACTCACTGTGGGAGATTGGATGAGAATTTGGGATGGTTCCACAACTCCTCCACCACTTGGCATGAGCCGGTAAGGGTTTGTAACTATTGTGTACTATATTGGCTGGAAATAAAGATTGCCTGCTAACACCAGCTTTTGTTTAGATACTCCATCTTTTATCGTTTACCATATTGGTCCCATTTCAAGATCAATCTCTTGCTTGATCCCATGCATATCTTCAAGAATGTGGCATCTACCATTTGGGAACATTTGAATGGGACATGAGATTCCGTAGGCATAAGGGAGGATCTACACACCACAGGGAGGATACGTGAAGCTTGGCCACAAGAGAGACCAAATGGGCATGTTTTTTTACCTCGTGTACCATGGAGGTTATCAAAGCTAGAGATGGTGGCAGTGAAGCACGCTATTACTACCATTCGTACTCCCACTGGATGCATGAGGTGTTTGAAGGGGGCCTTCATAAAGAGCAAGAAAAGAGGTGTAGAGCAATTATATGGTTTGAAATCTCATGATTGGCATAAGATGCTCTAGGTAAGTACTTTATGTGCATAATATAGTTTTCCTTCCAAATTTGTGAGTGAATTAGAAGCAACTAATCAACCATTCCTCGTGTGTTCAGTTCTACTACCTACTAGCATTTCTTGCAGTGCATCGAAGAATGTGAAGGATTATATTTACAAGATGGGTGAGCTTGTGAGGTACTTTACAGGATACAAAATGTGAATATTGTATTTACAAGATGGGCAAACTTGTGAGGTACTTTACAAGATGCAAGGTGTTCATATTGCTAATATTGCATACTTTTCCTTTCTAGGTATGTGAGCTCAAAGGAAATAGATCCCACCACACTTGAGAATGCTCGAGTTATGTCAATGGAGGTGGTTTGTTTAGTGGAAGATACATTTCCACATTCTATTCTCACAATCCAACTACATCTCATAGTGCATTTGGTGGATGACATTGCTATTGCGGTACTATACATGCACGATGGTTGTTCTTCCTCGAACGCTTCATGAAGACCTTGAAGGGTTTCGTGAGACAAAATGCAAGACCCAAAGGTAGCATGGCCGAGGGTTGGTTGGTACAAGAATCACTTGTATATATTTTTGAGTTTCTTGTTGATGTGAATAGCTCTCTCTAGGTTGGCTGCACACCCAGCCTATTACAAAAATCATGAAAATTTGATGATTTTTGCAATAGGTTGGGTGCACCCCAACCTGTGGCATGTGAAACAGGTCGGGGGTGTACCTAGCCTATTGCACAAATCCAAAAATTGTGATGATTTATGCAACATGTTGGTTGCACTTCGAACACAAATCAAGAAATTTTGATGATTTGTGCTACAGGTTGTGTGCACCCCTAGCCCATTGGTGCACCCAACCTGTTACACATGCAATGGGTTGGGGGTGCACACAACCTATTGCACAAATCACCAAAATTTCTTGATTTGTACAATAGGTTGGCCCAACCTGTTGCATGTGCAATAGGTTGGGGGTGCACCCAACCAATTATTACACATGCAATATACACACCGTGGATCTCGTGTGCCATACCCTCAGTATCTAAGAGCACTTCCAAAGGATATTCATGTGGATTGGCTAGTTGATGAAATGGAGAGAGTAGAGAGAGACAAGGGGATGCATATCACAATGGAAGAATGGGAGTATGCTAGGGGATGCATGAGCAAGGTCAGTATATAGAATTTTATGCATAAGTTAGGAGCTTTCAATAATTTAGATCGCTTATTTAATTGATTTTGTCTTGGTGTAGTGTACTATGTTCAATGCTATATGGTGTGAGGGCAAGCATTTTCGAACACAACAAATTGATGATAAGAGAAACACACAAGATTCGGCATCATTGCTAGCTTTGAGGAAGCCAATGGAGCCATGGATGATTATTGTGGCATAATCCAAGATATTATTAAGCTTTATTTTCAACACTTCTTTGTGTATGTTTCCGATGTAAAGTGGTTTAAGGACATGGCGGAAAGAGGCCCTAACACAATAATCAAATGCCATGCAAGTGGCTTTGTAACTACTGACTCCACAAAGTTTTGGCAAAGTAAGAACACACTAGTACTACCGCAACAATGTGAACAGGTATTGTACGCACATATAAAAATACTCACTTTTAAATATTTGATACCTTCGATGCAAGGAAAATAACATGATTGTATTTGTGTTTGAATTAGATTGTCTATCAACTAATGGTGGATAATAATAGATAGTGGCACATGCGTCATACCTATTATGCCACATTCTAAAGTGATATATAGTACATTTACTAATATGGAGTGTATGGATCATGATCATGGTGAGATCATGGCCATGGAGGTGATGATGATCGTGATATAAGAGAGGAGGATGATCATGAGATAAAAGATACAGATATTGAGGCCATTACCCATGAGGACGAGCCTACCATTGGTGATGCTGATTTCGATGAGCACATGAGTAGCACAAGTAGTAGTGGGTTGAATGTATTTGTAGATCTCAACACTAGTTTGGATTTTGAAGTAGATAGTTTGGCAAGGGTTGATCTCATTAAGGATGAGATTGAACCATAGCCCATCATTGATATTGGCAAAACTATTTTACATATTGTCTCATTCTCCTCACCTCACTTAATTTTTGTATATGTGGCATGGGTTTGCAAAAAAGCATTGATATTTTTGTTAAAATTACATGCTTTGGTAATCATGGGCAATGTTTGGAAAGCATTGATGTACATTTACCAGGCTGCCCCAAATCTCACTTTTTGTATTCTCTGTTTTGCGTCTAAATCCACATCTAATTAATAGTGCAAATGTGCTAATAAATATGCTGATAGACGCGCTATTACACGCACTATTAGACATGCTAATAGATGTGCTATTACACACACTATTAGACGCACTCGTAATTTCTCTATCTGAACAACACCTATAGATGCACTCGCTACTTTGCATGTCTATAGTTGCTTTATGTTGTTGTGAATCATTGATAAAGTGTGACATATCTTGAATGAATGAAGACTATGCCTTAGGAGGGAAGGGGAATGTATGAATAGAGAATGGATATAGGATTTTGTTTGAGAACCTTACTAAAGTAGAGAGAAACATGAAGAATAAGAACGAGCAAGGTGATGTTGGAGCTTGCACTTGGTAGCGGTGGAAGATAAATATGTGTGAATATGGAAGGAGACCTAGCTAGATTTAAATCTTTAAACCAAAAGGTTCAACCATGCTCACATTTTTAGTAGTTAATGTATTAGATCTAGTAAACATACATGGCTACTTGGTCACTACTTGATTCAAAACCTTGATGAGACATTGAGAATGATTTCTTAACATGAAAAAAGAGCGTGTGCTCATTGCAAGTGGTCATACTTGATTCTAAAGACAATACTCACATGAGAAGCCATTGAGAATGGTTTTTTTACATGAAGAAGAATCCAAGTTTGAAAGAGCATGTATTTTTTTGCATGAGGAAGAATTCAAATCTAAAAGAGCATGTGTTTACAAAGGGTCATCCTTCTAAATCAAAGGCTTTGGTTTCATACTTTGGCAATTGATTTGGAGAATAGTACAACCATTGGATATCCATTTCATGAGGTAGAGCTTGTTGAGATTATAGTATCCATCAGATAAGAGTGGAAAAACACCACTTGGGCTCTACTCACACCACTACTTAGTTAGATAATGACTAGCTCTACTCCACTTTGTCTCCAACCACACCACTTGGATGTAGCTCTCAATAATTGCCTCCTTAGTTAGCCTCTACTCTATCCTCTCCCCCTTGTACCTACCACCTACCTTAGTGCCTCTTCGTTTTCTCCCCCTGACCTATTCTTCTATGCTTCCCCCCACCCCTACTAGTGTTACCTTGGTAGTTCTTTGTTTGGGTGTGTCCGAGCTCCTTGTCACAAGTAATGGGCTTGATTTTCCTATAGGTAATGAGAAAACGTTTTTATGCATGTAAATTTTCCACCCCCTTTGTTGGCCATTGATCCACATGGGTAAATTTCTTTGAGTCCTTTAGAACATTTGAAAATGTAGATGCAAGGTAACATGGAAAAGCAAAGGTGTAAACTATATATACTATAATGGCATGTACCTTTTAGAAATTGTTTAACATCTATATAGAGTTTGGCAGTTTAGTGAAACTCTCAGGGGGGTTCACCTCCAAACATTTAAGTGTACCATGTGCATTAAAAAAGGAGGGGTATTTTAATTCCAATTTTGAAAAAAAATTAACAAGATTATAATAACAGGAGGGATTTTTAAATTCAACTTTAAGGAAATTCTTATTAGTTCATAAGTAAGCAAGGGTGGTTTTATTGGAATTTTTTTTTAAGTTGAGGGGCTTTTTAAATACCCTTGGAACGCATGTGATACCTAGGGTTTCTTACTAGTGCACCCCCGAGATGAAACTACCCAAGTTCACAACAATGTCCTTGAAAATTCATAGACTTTTGAAATTGTGCTATGAGTTAAAAGTTATGTTATCCCTAGCAATCTATGTAAGAATTAGTTTAGGCCTTAACTATCCTTATTTCAATTTCAGTGTGAAAAAGTAAAACCATTCTATGACAACTGACCTCAAACCCACTAGAATAGACATAGTCTCTCCACGCTGGATTCTACTTCTTCTCTTCTATGCCTTTCCATGTTGACCAATTTTGTATTGTGGCCTCAGCTTGCTCTTGTGCCTGTAAGTCCCTCATTTGTGCCTCCTCTACCTTGGCTTCTACACCTTCCCTGAGACTTTTCTCAAGTTGTCTTGCCTTAGCTGCATTGGTGGCTTTCTCTTGTGGAAAAGTCACCTTTCGAGACATCTGCTTATCGTATTGCTCAAAAATCCCTTTGAGGGTAGATGCCATCAGGTGCATTGCAACTCAAGTGGACTGAGATGACAATTGGGATTCGCCATCCACACAATTCTTCAGGTTGGTTAACATGCTCTTGGAGATCGCCCTTAATAAATATACATCATGTCCTTTCAGTTGCACCACTACTGCTTGAACCTGCCAGAACTTGCAAGTTCCTCTCATATCAAGAAAGAAGTGAATGGTCTTCTTTAGCACATCTTGGAGGTCTGTTGGCAAGCTCAAAATCTTGACTCCACCATCTTTACTAATCTGAGTGTTGGGGTATACGTCTAGAATACCGTTTCTATTCCACTGCTTCTCGAAAAAGTGTGCTTGCAAACTGCCTCTAGAAATTCCTATAGCATTTTCAATCACACTTTCATTGATGGTAATCTTCTAACCTTAATAGACTAGTTGCCCTTCCTTCACGTTCACCTCCTGTACCAACTTGGTAAAGTTTTGGAGAGCATCCAAATTGGGAATTTGAAGAGCGAGAGAGGAGCTCTCATATGTCCGATTTCAAGATCAGGGGAGGAGGGGCTCTTGCTCTGTGCTATAGAGGGGGAGGAAAGATTGTATGAGGAGCTCCTGGACTATGTAGGGTCCATTATGAGAGGGGATAGAAGTTGTAGGAAGAGTGCAAGGAAGATAGAAATGGTCAAGAGGGATAGAAGATGAAACAGTGAAGGAAATGGAATTGTGGAGGCTTGAGTTTGCAGTCGGATTGCAAGGGAGAAAGAAATTGTCGAGAGGGATAGAAGATGAAGCAATGAAGGAAATGGAATAGTGGAGACTTAGAGATCATAAGGGAGAACGAAATGGTCGAGAGGGATAGAAGATGAAATAGTTAAGGGAATGGAATAGCGGTTTGTAGCCCGCTGACTACACTATCAAGGTGAGAGCCACCGCGGTGGTTGTATCCCAACTACTATCAAGGTGAGAGCCACCACTATGGTTGGAATGAATTTTGACTAATTCAAGGCAACTAGACAAACTTGCATGGTAATGAATGATTAGAGGTGGTGGCATTTAAGATTCCCATCCACGTCTGTGGTGGCGGCTAAGACCCACCGGGTTGGCAATTAATTACCAACCACCATAGTGGCCCACAATTACTCAACTTCCAGTTACCACCACCGAGCTTGCATGCATGATTACTACGAGTGCAGTAAACTACTAGTCATCGGGCTTGCGTGCTCAGGATGATTTATTTTTGTGGGAATTACTGCCCGGTGGTGGTGGTTGTCATCAGCCACGTTTGTCGTGGCTACGATTCCACCGTGCCACCATTGCGCTTAAGCATGCATGATCACTACGAGTCTAGTAAAAATTACCAAACACTGGGCTCGCATGCTCAATAGAGTACTAGAGTGCATAGTAACCACCAGTGATTACAGCCATGTCTATCATGGCTACGATTCCATCGAGCTGGCAGTTAAAATTACTAGCCATCGCTCACCCACCACCAGGCTTAAGCATGCATGATCACTATGAGTGCAGTAAAAATTACCAGTCACCAAGCTTGCATGCTTAGTAGAGAACTAGAGCGCATGGTAATGAGTGATTAGAGCTTCATGATTTACCTTTGTGGGAATTACTACCCGGTGGTGGTGGCTCTCATCAGCCACGTCTGTCGTGGCCAAGATTCCATCGGGCTGGCAGTTAATTACCAACCACCGGAGTGGCACCACATGGCATCTTCTTCATGATTACTAGCCCATCTAGGGTGGTGCCTAAGATTCCACTACGGTGGCAGCCTACAATTAATATGGATGGAACCTCGAGCTCCAGCCACCACGGTGGCTTGAACTTTATAATATATATAAGATCCATGGCATTGCATTTTACTACGTTGTTATAATCTGCCCATGCTATGCTACTTTGCTCCACATGCTCTGCTACTTTGCTCCACACCCATCCTTTAGCTCTTTTCTGCCCCTACTCTATTTTGCTCCATGCTCCCTCCTCCAACTCTCGTCACTCATCTGCTCCCCTGCTAATCTGCTACTCACCCACTCCTCTTCAGCATGCCTACTACCCCCCCCCCCCTTGATGCTCTGTGATCCCAATGTTATCTGCCTTCTCATATAAGGTGATTGTATTGCACTCACCTAGAGTAGAAATGCTAGTACTAGTGAAGACCCTTTGTTCCCACAATCGATTCCCCACACATCTGCATGTCACCACCTTAAATGACATGCTCACAGAGGGCCTCTTTATGGTTGTGCTGTATGGGTTCCCCTTAGATTTCGATGAAGGCCTCAGTATTTTTAGAGCAGAGTACTCTCGACTTGTTGGGGGGGCCGTAATCTGAGTCGTGGCAATGTGCATAGTCTTTGACCTCCTAATTTGGCTCCCTAAAATTTTTTAATACAACAACCTAGACTAGCAGAAAACTGAGTTGTACAAAGGGCCCTCTTGCTTAGACAAGGCTCTCAGCAATGGCTGGATGTAATCTTTTGGGCTCTCAACGATATTTTGGCTCACTAGATGTAATGTTTTGGTCTCTAAGGCATTTATGTAATCTCTCTACTTGTTTTGGGGGCTGTAATCTGAGTCCTGGCAATGTGCATAGTCTTTAGCCTCCTCCTTTGGCTCCCTAAAATTCTTTAATGCAACAAGCTAGACTGGCAAAAAATTGAGTTATACAAATTTCCTCTTGCTCAGACAAGGCTCTCAGCAATGGATGGATGTAATCTTTTGGGCTCTTAATGATATTTTGGCTCACTAGATGTAATGTTTTGGTCTCTAAGGCATTTATGTAATCTCTCGACTTGTTTTGGGGGCCATAATCTGAGTCCTGGCAATGTGCATAATCTTCAGCCTCCTCCTTTGGCTCCCTAAAATTTTTTAATGCAACAAGCTAGACTGGCAGAAAACTGAGTTGTACAAATTCCTCTTGCTCAAACAAGGCTCTTAGCAATGGATGGATGTAATCTTTTGGGCTCTCAACGATATTTTGGCTCACTAGATGTAATGTTTTGGTCTCTAAGGCATTTATGTAATCTCTTTTTATTCAATTTGAGGCTCTTAGTATGCACTGTTGTTAACTTTTATATTTGAATGGTTATGGCTGCTACCTGTAATCTTTTGGCCTTTAAGGCTCTCAGCAATTCCCGATTTTTTATAAATGTAAGATCCTTTGTTCAATTTTTGCTCGGTATAAGTTTATAATTTTTATATAACCTGTTATTGGATGTAGATGTACATTGTAACCAAGTAAAGTGTAATTGACGATATGGCCCTTCCCCTTTAGGGGCAAGGGCCATATCGACATGCCATTTCTATCTAGTGGCATCCTAGATATTGTATAATGCATGTCGATATGGCCCTTGCCCTTAGAGGGACCCCCTCAAGGGCCATATCATCAATAGCATTTTCTAAAAGTTTAACTGTATTTTTCTAGATGTATCTCCATGCAACCACAACGGTGGGGTCGTTGGAGTTATTTTGGCACTATTTTGGTCACAAACCAAGAAAATTGTAGTCCGTCTTTCCTAATATTTTAGTCCTTGTTGCAGTAAATATAAATGAGGGCAAAAGTATAATTTATTGAGTGAAAATACATTTTCCTTGGTACATAAATATATAACTCAAAGAATCAGTGTAGTGGGTTTCATAGATCTCCTTCTGTTTGCTAGCGCATTGGTCGTCATGGACCTCCTCCTGTAATACGTAAAAATAGGTAAAGGAGCTATAACTCCAAGAACCAACGTGGTGATCTCTCCAAGACAACCTTGAATTTTGGGCGATGATAGGTCGTCAAGCCAGAGACTGCACTGAGGCGATGCTCAGAATGATAGATTATCTCATTATTACACCAAAAACTAGCGCGGTAGTCTCTCCAAGCCAACCTATCATTTGCATGGGCTATGGGCAAAGATGCGGCAAAAGGCTACATGATGACAGGTGGTTAGGCTAGAGACTACGCTACGGCGATGTTCAAAATGATAGATTGCATCTAAGTATTACACCAAGAACCAGCGCGGTGGTCTCTCCAAGAGAACCTTCAATTTTAATGATCTGCATGGGTGAGGTGCTACGTAGTGAGACAGGTGGCAGAGCTGCGGCAAAAGGCTACGTGATGATAAGTGATTAGGCGACATAAGCTAGAGACTGCACTACGTGAAGTAGTACAAAGATGCTGTGTGTCAAGTTATGCAATGTTCTAAAAAAATAGATTATGTCTCATTATTATGCCAATGCGCCTTCATGACATCGGGAAAATTTTCGACGAGAGTGTAGGTCCACACAAAATTCAAATATTCACCCAGGAGCACATCACGTTGTGGCCTCAAAAATAGTTCTGTGATTGGCTATACCCAAGCAAACATTGACCCAAAATAATGATATACTACTTAATGTGAAGGAATCTTGAACTCAAACAACATGCAACATTTTCAAGAACACACCTTACGTGGCTCCTGAACTTTGGAGAATTGGAACTATGGTCACTCAAGGCCAATACTTACATCTTTGGCATGGTATTTTTTTACCTTATGAGTGGGAAGAGGTTGAGTAAATACCATGTGCATGACAACATTAAGAAAAGGGTGCATGATAACATTAAGAAAGTGTGCTATATTTTCAAGATGCTATGCATTTCATGGAAGAGGGAAGATACCAAGGGTTTTCTAATGAGAGACTTGAATGAAACTATAGTTGCGAGGAGCTTGAGAGACTCGCTTAAAGTTACTGTCGAGTGTCTCCAAGGCAATCCTAGCCAATGTCCTTCCATGGAGGATCTTGTCCTGATGAATAAAGGGCATAATATAGTTCCCCTACCTCCTCAACCATTTTGATGCATAACATAGTTCCCCTACCTCCTCTCTCTGGTCTTAACTACTTTGATGCCCTAGATTCGTTGAACTCTATCTCCATGATAGCCTTAGCTTAGCTTCCCAATCTCTTCCACGATCTATTGCTTTCATTGAAGAACAAATCTCTGAGGGATGTTGTTTCGAGCTTGTTGTTGGAAAATGTGTGTGTCCCCTTCTTTGGCTAGGCCGTGAACTTTCACTCCTATCGGCCCGAAGATACTTGGAACTTTTCGCCTACCGCTTTCAAAATTTGCATGTAAATGTGCTGTCTCTTCCCTTTGTGAAACTCTACATATTGATGTGTAAATGTGCACAGAATCACTTTGAAATCACTTTTGCAAAGCGATCGATGGGGAGCCCATGATATAAGGCGTGGGGGGGCCAATGATTGACCAAAAAAGACCTCTCTCTCTCAAGAGACAACTAAAGCTAGGAGCTAAGGCTCTCTCTGAGAACATAAGGTTGCATGCGGCGATGCAACAAACCAGAAGTGATGTGTAGAAGGAGACACATGCTTAAGCAGCAAGGATGAATGCCAAAGCAAAACTGGCTCAGCCCATGAGCTTAGGACGACACCTTAGCAGGAAAAGAGTGACGAAGCATGAAGGTGGCCACTGGGAGTAGAGAAAAGAGAGAGCATCAGCCTTCCCCGCTAATCTCACTCTTGCTAGACAAAGACACACAAGGTAAGAAAAAGGTTGAAATGATTGCGCCAATTAATCCAGGTAGGGAGGGTATGAACAGAAAAAATAAGGCACTTGACACAAACCAATGTCTCTCATAACTCTCATAACTAAGAGACTAACCAATGATAATGCCAACAAAATGCCCACTCAACATTGCTCGTCGAAAGAACACCTATTGTAGTGAGGAAAGACAGCATAATAGGTGACATGCTAGAGTGTTTTTTACAGACATTAATAGCTACATACATTAATATAAGCTACATACATTAATATAATTATATATGTATTTATTGCTTTGTTATTTCATTATTTACATTAGATATATAGTTGTTAACATGGTTATACTTAGATATACATTCAATATATAGTTGTTTACATGGTTATACTTATATATAAGTTTTGTATTATAGATTTACTAACATATTGTTACACATATAGTTTTATTATATCTAACATATATATATATACAGTCTTGTCATATCATTATATAAATTATATATATATATATATACTAGTGGGGAGCCCGTGGCTTGCCACGAAGTAAAGCTTGTCCTCCTTCATGTTGTAAGTGACTACAGGGGAATCTGTTCTGAGGTGCAATGGCTCAGCTATATAAAAAAATCTTATTGTGTAGATAAGTGCGACACTTATCAAGTGCCACTAAGGAAGGATACCTAGGGCTTGATGCTTCTCCCTAGAACCTAGGTATGATTTCTATAAAGCTCTTGATCTTCTCGTCTCATAGCATTTGAACAATACGGCTTTTCGTTATCGAGAATCATTGATCTATGTGGTGAATGACCTTCAATAAAACCACCTATTATGTGTGTGTGTGTGTGTTTAAAATAAAAAACCTTGTAACAACATGGCACACGAAGCTCAGATAAGGGTGGATAAAAAATTATTTATTACATGGTTGTTCATAAAACCAAATGTTGGTACAAAAGTGTAACAAATAATAACCCCGGTGCAGTCCTGACAAGCATCTTATTTACTGAAGAGGAGAATCTACATACCTGCCACCATCCAACAAGAAAACATGATGAGAACCTGGTTAACTTAAGTTGGGAAGATAGGTGTCATAAACCCTCCTCCCTTGTTATTAGGGTCACAATGAATTAGAAGTTAGCCATAAACTTAACCAACATGAAAACAAAAAATAAAAAAGATGGGTTTCTTCAAGTGTGGATTAAGTATAGTGTATTAAGTAAGTGTATTAAGTAAAGGGTTAGGTTGAGTGGTCAAGTAGAAGGTTTAGGTGTGGAACTATTGTTAAATAACGAGAATTTAGAGGGTAAGAAAAATTACTTGGGGGTATTAGTAGAGGGAAAATTTAAATGGAGATAAATAAAGTGTAGAATGAGGGAGAATCAAAGGAATAGTTACTTAGAAAAAAAGGGTGGGGGGGGGGGAATAGAAGGGGGATCTTTAAATATTAATTATTGAGAAGCGGGGAATTAGATGCAGCTATATGAAAGGGGGGGATATTGAGAAGAGGGGAAAAATGGAAGTAAAAGTATGTTTAAAAAAAAGGGGGGTAACTTTTAAGTATGATAATATTGATGTAAAGGTTTTTAGAAAATGAGGGATGCTAGTAAGGAAATTAATAAAACTTGCTCAATAAATTAGGTAGTACAGAGAGAAGGTTTTAATAGGTGACAATTGTCTTAAGGAAAAAATATAAATAATAAATAAAGGAGATAAGATGATAGAGAAAAAGCAATTAATTTGATTAAGAGACGGCACGAGATGAGTAAGTTTAGAGGGGAGAAATAAAAGAAGGGAGGGGGGGGAGATATAATGTAAAGGAGGGGGAAAAGGGGGGGGGGGGGGGGGGATATATAATTGGAGAGGGAAATTTAGAGGGGAGAATAAAAAAGAAGGGAGAGGGGGAAGATATAATGTACAGGAGGGGGAAAATAAGATAAAATATAATTGGAGAGGGAGGGGAAGGGTAAATGGAGAGGGACAAGAAACAGGGGGGGCAAAAGAAAGGGGGTTTTAATTAAAGGAAAGGGGGGTAATTGGGGGGCCAAAGCAAAGGGGGGTTTAAATAAATTAAAAGAGAGGGAAAGGCATAGAGGAAGTAAACTAGCCTAGTAACTAGAGCAAGGACCAATGGTTACGAATGCTTACAACACCTAAGAGTCAATGGAGGCATCATGATAAGGTCGATGACAGCTGTGAAGAGAAGGAGGCATCACTGTCGAGAAGATGGACTTGCATGGGTGCAGGAGCTAAAGGTCAGCCGCAATGTATGTGTCTTGCAAAGGGGAGTTGGGACTGTGCATATTGGAGCACGGGTTACGGGTCAGGTCACAGAGCAGAGATGGTACAGCCACTGCAATAAGTGATGGGAGGCCGTGGACTGGAGCAACGATGAGCGTGCAAGGGCAAGACTATGGGGCTTGAGGAGTGTACTTAGTAGTATGCAAGGTAAATAGCATGGGAGAGCGGGCAAACAGTCGGCAAAACCCAGGGAAATGTGGGTAGGAGGTAATAGCATAGAGTAGAAGGTCTTTCTATAGGCCAGGGAGTTCATAGGTCAGGGAAGGGTCGGGAAAAAGAGAGTTGGGGGAATAGAGAGCTAGGTTTTGGTTTCGTTAGCGGACAGTTTAGTAGTATATAGGTTTAGGGAGTTTAATTAAGGGGGTTAGGAGTAATTTAAAAAAAGGGGGGTTAGGAGTACTTTAATTAAAGGGGATTAGGATTAAAGGAAAAAAGGAGGGAATAAATAGAATAGGGAATAATTAGGAAAATAATTAGGAACAAAAAACTAGGGATAAATAGGAAATAATTAGTAAATAAATAGGGGAAAATTTTAGGAAAGAGTTAGAAAAAAGTTAGGGAGAGAATAGGAAATAATAGGAAAAACTTAAGGAAATTTGGTTACAGTTTTGAGAAAGGAGAAGTACTAAAAAGTAGAGGAAATTAGAGGAATTTAAATGAGAAAAAAAGAAGGAATTGTAATAAAATTAGGCTAGAATAAGAAAAATTAAAGGAAAAAAGAAAGTATTTAGACAAAATTTAGGAATTTAGGGGGAAATGTAAAAAATTAGAGACAATAGGAAAAATTAGGGGGAATGGGAAATTTGGAAAAGAGGGAAATTTTAAAATTTTAAATTTTAATAGAATCAAATACAATTTAATAAAAAATAAAATAAAAAAGTCAGGGGGGTAAGGTGGGAATATAAGGGAGCTAGGGTTCAAAAAGGGGGGAAGGGTTAGAAAGTGTGTGTGTGTGTGTGTGTGTAATCAATGCTAGTAGAAAGCTCTCTAGATATATATATGATAAAATCTATATCTCTTAACTTATTATATATATATATATATATATATACTCATAAAAATTATTACTAAACCAATCATATTTATAAGCATAAACCAAATAAATATGTATAACCTGAAACTCAAAGGCCTCAAAGGCCTCAAGATAAGTGAACACACTTTTCCAATTACAACTTGGGTTTGACCAAGAGCTAGAGGTCCCATCAAATAATCTCCTTTAAAGAAACCACAAACCCAGTCGCTATATACCAAGGGAGAAATTGAGAGACTGGATGGCCAGTGAAGAGCATAGAGATTCTCCTAAAGCAGAATAAGCTAGAGGGGAGGAAGCCTTGAAGACCGAACATGAGATGAACCTAAACGAAGACTCGAGGGTAGAAATTGCATCTAGTCATCTATTAGAATGAAAACCTGACGACAAAGGACAAGTGCCAACTCAGAACGTGTCATCTCTCTCTCTCTCTCTCTCTCTCTCTCTCTCTCTCTCTCTCTCTCTCTCTCTCTCTCTCTCTCTCTCTCTCTCTCTCTCTCTCTCTTCTCTCTCTCCCTCCCCCCCCCCCCCCTCTCTCTCTCTCTCTCTCTCTCTCTCTCTCATGAAAAATTGATGTGCATGTATGAACCAATGTGAAATTCATCACCTAAAGCTTATTAAAATTATAAATGTCTCATACAACTTCTCACATGTGAAATTAGATTGCAACAAACAATGTGACTCAAAACTAAAATATATTATGGAAAGCCAAAGGGATATGGTAAAAGTAAATCACAACTCAAAAAAGAGCAAAAGGTGTTAAGTCCATTGTTCCAATCCAAACATCACAAATGTGATTTTAAACACAGCTCACAAATTTGTAATGCAAATAGGTGTCTCTAGGTCTAAATCATAATTTGAGTGCAAGAAAAGAAACATAGGAGTAAATCCCAATTGAAACTTTTGAGGGCTAAAGTTATCAATAAATTTAAAATTCTCAAGGATCTGGGCAGGAGCTTGTTTTCATATCAATTTCCATGAAGTTTGTGGAAAACTAAAAACGGATAGGTCCTTGATAGGTCAATTTTGCATGATCGCTATGGTTCAAATGGATTGAGAAACAACATATGGAAAAGAGATAGATGTCAAATGACAAAATTAAGCTTGTATGGAACCCAAGATAACAAGAACACTTTCCATGAGTAAGCATATATGGATGAAGATGGAAGAATGGTCAAAGAAGAACAAAAAGTAACAGTTCATGAATCATCATAAGAATTAGCTAAAATAATAAAAGGAAAATCCCACGGCATGTCTCATCTGTATAAGTAGGATCAAGTATTAGAATAAATAATAATGTTATGTACTAGGTTAAGGTTGAGGTAAATGAAAACTCTCTCAAGCTCATAACTATCACTAGTGATCTCAATTTCACCCCAAAATTTCCTTGTTGTCATGTACTCGAGGTCATGTACTAATGTAGGAAGACCATTGAGTACTTGGGTAAATTATGCACAACCATGAAGTGTTCAAGATTAATCCCCCTTCAAGGTCACATCACTCAAAACTTGCATAGATTTCCTCTTGGGGTTGTACTCCAGACTTCAATGATCTCAATTTCACCCCGAAATTTTATTATTGTCATGTACTAAGGTAGGAAGACCATTGAGTACTTGGGTAAATTCTACACAACCATGAAGTGTTCAACATTAATCTACCTTCACTTTCACATCACTAAAAGCTTGCATAGATTTCCTCTTGGGGTTGTACTACTAGAAAAACATACATATAACATGCAATCAAGGGGCAATATATAAACTCACCTACATATTATTCCTACATGCCTTTCTCTTATCAAATGTTGATTTTTTTGATTGTGTGAACTAAAAATCCCCTTGTATGTGTAGAGTTTTGTGAATTTATTGGACTAAAAAAATCCCTTATGTCTAAACCATGTCATATGCTTACATCTTTTTAGGTGCATCCCTTGGGGGTTTCCTATGTGACCTCTAATTTTCCTGATTGAATTTGTACCTTTGTCTCCCCTTTGTCTACTAACACACCAAGGCTCACCCCCAAAGCTTAAACATTTGGAGCCACCAATGTCATATGGTATGTTAGTTTATGGCTCCATGCAAGGGGATTCTATATATTGTATTAGAATATGTCAAATAATGCTCATCATGCATAATCATAAATACAATGGGGGCAAACATATGAAATAGATCTCAATATCTTGTTACCATGATGATGAGTCAATTAAATTCAAAGGCATCATGGTATTAAAAGTGGTCAACCATGGCAAAATCATCTTGCAATAGAGCTACTCAACATGGCAATAAATATAGTGAAAGTCAAAGATATATATGTTGAAAAATAGAGGAAGGACTCCCTCCTCATTCTCTCATTCTCACAACACTCTTCTCCCTCGCCCTCCTTGTCCTCTAGCTAATCTCTCCCCCTCTCCTTTCCCTTGATCGCACCCCCCTCTCCTCTCCTTCCACTCCCTCGTGCTCCCTCTCCTCTCCTCTCATCCCGCCTTACCCCCTCTCTCCCTCCCCTCTCATCTTCCTCTCCTCTTAACCCCCCTCTTGCCCTCCCTCTTTCCCTCCCCTCTCTCCCTCCCCTCTTTGCCCCACCCCCTCCACTCTTCCACCGCCCCACCCCCTCCACTCTTCCACCCATTTTGTTGCGCAAAAGGAGGAGGGTAGCAGTCTTGTGTTAAAGTTCACGACCGAGAAGGACACTTTACAAAGATCTCCTTCTCATAATTTTGAGCAAAAGTAAAAAACAGGGAAGCTTCTCAAGGAGACCCTAATTCAAATCTAGAGCATGGCTCAATTTATTATTAAACTTGCATACTAAAACACTACTAGTCTATCCCTTGTTTGGTTTACCCATATAACTAACAATGGTAAACAATTAAAGGCTAATACTCGACTACTAGCAATGGACAATCATTAATTAAACTAACGTGACAATCGAGCGCACATCTATAACAATGTACTAAAATGCTGATATCTATTTATATATCTCCATCTATAAACCACGCCACTAAGAGCCACCCAAGTGGCATCAAAACTCTTTAAATCACACAAATAACTAAACATCATTATGTAAATATTAAGGATTCATTAAATCCTACAAGACAATAATCCAAGCATAAATTTATTTTGATGGGAATAGAAATTCTAATTAAATGAACCACGCACCCCTTAACCTCATACACATTATCTAGAGAGAATAAGCATCCAGTGACCCCTTAACGCAAGAGTGTACTAATTGCACAGGTCTTCTTTTGCTACTTAATTCTATATATCTAGGTAAAAATATTTAATATGTTGGCGAAATATTCCAAATATATATGTTTATGATATAAAACTTTGGCTTTTTATCAAGGAATTTATTTAAAATTTTATAATCTTAAAGGCTAAACCTAGCTCTATTTTTAACTTTAGTTTCAAATTGTGGTGAATATCTTGAGCTTTTATCTTTATAAGAGCATATAAACTTTCACAAGCCATATAAAACTTTCACTTATTAATGAAACTAATGCAATAAAATTATCCCTGGTTGACAAAAGGGGGGTCTAATGAAGAGGGAGAAGTTCCCATATGCTATGGACCATTGTATCTTAGACAAATCAAAGGTGGAGATGAAGAGATCAAATCAAGGGCTGAGATCTAGATACAATTTGGAGGGTGGAGATGAAAGCAGTTGATGGAGATGAGATTAAGGACTAAGATTGAGGCACATTTTGGAGGGTGGAGATGATGGAAATGAGATCAAGGTTTAAGATTGAAGAAATATTGGACGGCCTAGATTTCAGTTCCTTTTGCATCCATCTCCTCTCCTAGATCTTGATGGAATTAAGGGCCTTGATTCTAGTGCCTTTTTCTTGCATCTCCACCCTTGGATCTATTTCTTGATGGATGGTTGAAAATGACCAGCCTTCTATTTTGATCTCAGCCATTAGATCTCTCGCTTTTTCAAGGGTTTAGATTTAATCCCTTTATCCTTTGATGGTATCCCTTGGATCGAGACCTTGATCTAATGGTTGGAAGTGTTCTACCCCAAATTTGAATGTATCCCTTGGATTGTAGATGCAATCAATGGCTAGGAGTGAAGATCAAGGTCTAAACCATGGGTGAGATGTCTCTCCACCCATAAATTCTCAACATAGCCTTTTGTACACCTCTTGCCCCACACAAAGGAGCACTCTCATTGGTACACCTCAAATCTCTCTCTAAACCCTTGAAATTTAGGAAACAGTAATTGAAGGCCCTTTTGAGACCCCATTTTTCCCCTAATGTCTATGGGTATGAGTTGGTTCATGCCCTCCATTATATTTATTTACTGCGTCAAATCAGTCTTCCTTCATAAAACAAAGCCCATGTGGGAATAGAGAGACCTAGCAAAGGAATTTCTTAATAATCTCATATATCCAATGTGGGATGTTAGGTTTGTAGAAGGGACACCATTTTTAATGTGTAGTTAGTAAACAAATTTTAGTAATAAGATATCAAATAGTGCGTAGTACTTGCTACATGAGATATGCTTACAAGCATTGGAAAAATAATCATGGCATATGGATACCACTAGATTGTGTTGTAGTGGACACTACAGAGGTAAGATACATATACCAAATGGGAAAATCCAATATCTTGAGGTCACAGATAGTTGGAGCTTGAAGCACATTAAAGAATACATTGCTATCACCTTTGATGATAGTGATTTTTTATTTACATTGAATTGGAAGATTGTAAGAAGGCATCTTGAAGTAATGTTCATCAATGCTTGACAAATGGAAGCTGAATAAATTTAATAGTATTTGAAGTTTGATGTCATTTGTACTAGCAAGGATTCTTACACTTAATAAAATTAATAGGTTCAAAGTTCACAATTTTTTGATTCCGTGCACTTTTTTGGGGGTTATGTTTGCTAAAATTCATGTGAAATTATTCTTCTGTTTCATTGTATCTAACCATGGTGATAGATTTGAATATTGGTTTTTGGATTTAGTAAAAATAATCTAATACATTCTATTGGCTAATGTATTATTACCTATATTATATTAGATGTCACCTTTGAATATTAAGTGTGTTTTAAAGAGTTTGGAGTCAACTATATAAACAACCCAGAGATAAAGATAGTCTTTATTGTGCTCACCTCCTAGACACAACCTCTCCAACCCTTGCTGCTACCATCTTCTAGACCTCCAATAGCCACACCTCGTGAGGCATACCATGGCTTCATGGCCTCTACTCATTATACGAGTCGAGAGGTGGAATTGTATGAAATTTTTGATTGCAAGGTAGATGTTATTTCCACAATCCACAAGCACATGGACCTTTTCTGAGACTTCTGAGACATGGTACATTACATCAAAGATAAAGCTAGACCTTACATGATCTGTCTAGACATAGACAAGTAGAATCGGTTCCCGTCAATCTCCTCATAGAAAGTTGTAATAGAGATGCCGGCTTTAAGCATAGGTTACTCATGATATGTAAATCCCTTAGTCCAAAAAATTATAGGAAATTTTCAGAGGAAGAGTTAGATATGCGAATGGGTCCTTTAGGGACCCATTTTGTAACCCTAGAAATTTCTTATTCTGCAATTATTTTGGAAATGGAGGACAGCCCTGCACCTCCATTCATATCAGAATTCCCAACCCTTATTGCAGTAGAGCAAGGAATTGAAGTAGAATAAAATGCCAATGTCGTTGTAGAAGCCACCCTTGCTTTGGATTGGTCAACCAAACATTGGACAAGGGAAAACACATAGCAGAGGTGGAGCATGTACCCTAAGAAGCAGGCAAAACATCTTCCATGGGACATATAGAAGAGGAAGAGAAGGAAGATGAGGAAAAAATCAAGGAAGGTCCAACGGATAAGGTTTTATTGGAAACCCTTCCATATATTTTGATTGAAAATCTTGAATATTTGTTTTTGATTGACATTCAATGTGCCATGAAGTTACGAGAAGATAAACTATTAGGGACACTTTCTGCATGGGATAATAATATTGACTTAGGCTACCTAGAAGAGGGGTTGGATAGGTGCACAGATTTGGCCCCTACAAACACCTTGGAGCATCTGATCATGACAATAGGGGAAGAAATGCATGACTCAGGTCATGCATCAATTACAGAGTCAGAGTTCCAAGAGGTCCAAGAAAGAGTAATGACAGAGTGAGAGTAGAAACATCAGAGAATTGGGACTAGTGTGGTGGCTTCATCACCCGCACCACCTAGTAGCATTGATGAGAGCAAGATATCCATCAATATTTGGACAAAGGTATACGACGAGAAAGATGCTGTCAAAATTGTAAGTTCATAATATTTTGTCAATATTGATGATTTATTGTTCTTAATTGAAGCTTTCAAAAAAAGGGTTACTAATCTAGTTATCACGACTTCCAGGATGTTATTGAAGCTGATGATTTTGCCACACGACGTGAGGATGATAGCATCGGTAGGGATTCAACACTAGGACACTATATGGGAGAGTTCAAATGCCATAGCCTAGTGTGCTTCCTTACTGCATTTTTGTCTTATGGGAAGGAAGAGATGATAAAGTGCAGGGCACTCTCAAAGGTGGTCTCCTTTATGCCATTACCTCCATCTGTACACAAGTGTGAGATCTTGCACTTTCACTTTCGAAGAGAAATTACCAAGAAGGATTTTGGCAGTTATTGCTACTATGGGAGCTACAACAGGTGTCTATGATGCTTCACAAATTGTTCAGACCTTCACACAACCCATCGTCTTAGCTCCCCAAAGAAGAGCAACAATTTTTTAAAAGCTGGAGGTCCTGGAGGAAAAGCAAGAGAAAATCTTATAAAACACAGTTCTAATGAAGTATACCAAAAAGCATTGTACGTATGAGATAAAATCTAGTATATAGTTTTTTTTCCAAGATGGCAATTGTCCTCATGTTCTATTTTTATGTCAATTATCAAATGAAAGGTTCTAATGTGGATTATAAATTTAAAGGTTTAAATGCCTATGCCCAAGTGGCCAATTGTTGTATAATTTGTTAAGACATGTAAAATTTTTAATGACAATAAAGTTTCTCAATTTTCCTTAAGGGTAGTGTCCAGGGAAACCTTTGAACCAAAATTGGTCCAAAAAAATCCCTAAGCTCTTAAGTTTTCCCTAAAAACCAAAATTTGAAAAGAATTGCCTTTCTTTTGTTGGGAATTTATGATCATTAACAGTTGGAGAGTGAAGCCCTAAGGGCAAATCCAAACATGGCCCTTTTTAGGGTTTTTTTTTCCAATTTTCCTAATGGGTGGTATCTAGGGCACCCCATTGGTCCAAAGAAAACCCAAAACTCTTCTTTTTTCCCCAAGACCTTAATTTTTCAAAAACAATTCTCTTTGGCAATTATGGATCGTTAAAACCTTGGAGAGTGACCCCAAACACCAAAATTGTCAAAAAGGACCTATTCGAAACAATCTATAATGCAAAATTTTAAAAACGTTGCCCAGGAGGGGGTAGGTGTGCATTGGTGCAAAATCCGAGTAGACAATATCGCCGTCTGCCCCGATTTCATGCCAGCGCACATCTACCCCCTCCTGGGCTTTTTTCTTTTAAATTTCATTATCTTTCTAGTGGTCGAGTTGAGGATTTTTCGAAGGCTTATGGTGGGGGGAATTGCTACTTCTAGAGTTAAGGATTTTTTGAAGGCTTGTGGTGGGGGAGTTGCTACTTCTGGTGGGGGAGTTGGTGATGGTGCTTCTATCAAATGCGAGGATGCGATGAAGGTTGAGAATTGTGGCGTTGGAGTTGATGTTGATGTTGATGAAGGTTCAGAATTGTGGCGCTAGAGTTGATGTTGATGTTGGTGTTCGAAGGCTTGTGGTGGGAGAGTTGCTACTTCTGGTGGGGGAGTTGGTGATGGTGCTTCTATCAAATGCGAGGATGCGATGAAGGTTGAGAATTGTGGCGCTGGAGTTGATGTTGGTGTATCACCGAAGATTATGCCATTCATGATGGATGGTTGCTTCTGGTGTTGAAGACCCTCTCGTTGATTATGGATCTTTGTATGGCGAGGATGATGATGTAGAGATACTTGAGGAGCAACCATCCATCATGAATGGCATAATCTTCGGGTAGCTTATCAAAAGCATCGCCTTGTACCAATGCTCCTAGCTCTTTAAGAACTGTTGCGTGCAGTTCATTAGCAAGAGTTGATGTGCTGGTTTGACGGGATACCTTCTATGCGTGGAGCTTTTGCTAATGTCGGATGCCTTCTGTGTTTGGGGAGCTTCTGCTAATGTTGAAATTTTTGTTAGCCTAGTGGCTTGTAATATTGCCTGTTGGCATATATGTCTGGCATATTTTGAAAAATTTCCGGCAATCAGTGTAGCCTATGGGCATATGTTTGCGGCAATGTAAAGTTGAAATATTGTTTTTACTGGTTCGTCCGATTTTTTTGTATATGAAAGTTTATGGAATAAATCTTCACGGGTTTTGCCTTTGTTGGCATTATTTTGTAATTTTTATATGTTGTCTTAATTTGATGTGTCCAAGTGTTATTGGGCTGTAGGTTTATTTAAAATTCATTTTTGTTTGCTTGGAATGGTGGGGGAAAGAGTGGCATTGAAGAAAAAGCTCCACTCAAAACAAAAATTGTATTTGAGAGTAAGCTTGAACGGACGAGTGTTTCCATCAATGAGAAGAATTCTGAAATCACGTATTTCGGTTCAACAAATGTGCCGTACAGCTCTTTCGAGTCCATGGTTCCAAACTTTCATGGCTTGGGATTCGGAGCAACGGTTCTTCACGAAGAAGGCGGCATGGAACGGGTTAGCATAGCGTGCACTCAAGAAGCAGTAGTTACGTATGTTTGTCTCCTTCACGTTTAAATTAATGAGTCTAGCATTCTTCTCAACATCGAGTGATTCTCTCAGAGTTTCCGCCTACGTAAAAACTTGCAGTGTTGGTGCCCTCGTTCGCCCAGTTCTAGCAACAACATTAAATCTATGTCGCTATGTGTTTCGTCTTCTTTATCATTGGCGTTGCGCGGTATAGAGCCGTTCTCCGTGGAAAGAAGGCAACCACACAGGGTAGTCTGTTGCACGCCCACAACCTTAAATGCCTCCAATAGGCAGGACCCTTGGGCTAGAGGTACCAAAACAGACTTTGGTAATCACAGGGGCAGGGTCCTGGGGTCCTTCGCTAAAGAAGTGCTAAGCGAGCTGGAAAACAGCAAGGTCTGTCGTACTCAGACGTTACATGGGCACCATGCGAAGAATGAAGTCAGCTGCCCTGAATGCTTGAATGCCGAGATCCTTGGGCAACTGGGTCCAGATACAGATCATTCTACCTATGCCTCACTTTTGAGGCGTTGCACCAGTGCCAAGGCCCTGTCTGAGGGCAAACGTGTGCATGAACACATGAGCAGCCGTGGATATGCTGGCGACAGATTTCTATCTAACCTTCTCGTTCAGATGTACAGCAAGTGTGGGAACATGGAATATGCTCGTGCTGTGTTTGACAAAATAGTCCATAGAAATTTGCACTCTTGGAATATTATGATCGCAGCGACTGCCCATAATGGGAGCCTGGATGATGCAAGGACAGTGTTTGCAGAGATGCCACAACGGGATGTGGTCTCTTGGAATGCCATGATTGCTGCGTGTGCCCAGAATCGGCATGGCAAGGAGGCCCTCCAACTGTTTGGTCAAATGCAAGCTGAAGGGTTTGAGCCCAACAAGATTACATTCATCTGCATTGTGGATGCTTGTGCCAGTGGTGCAGCCTTACAAGAAGGTCAACTGATCCATGCTACGGTAACTGGCAGCGAATGGGAGTCGGATGTGGTTGTGGGGACAGCTTTTGTCAATATGTACAGCAAGTGCGGAAGCCTGGATGATGCATGGGTGGTGTTTGGAGAAATGCCAGAACGGAACGTGGTCTCTTGGAATGCCATGATCACTGCGTGTGCCCAGAATGGGGATGGCAAGGAGGCTCTGCAACTGTTTGTTCAGATGCAAGCTGAAGGCTTCCAGCCAAACAAGGTCACATTCATCTGCATTGTGGATGCAGTTGCTAGTGTTGCAGTTCTAGAAGAGGGTCAAATGGTTCATGGTACTGCTGCTGGTAATGGATGGGAGTTGGATGTTGTTGTGGGAACAGCCCTCGTCAATATGTATGGCAAGTGTGGGAGCCTAGATGATGCTAGGGCAGTGTTCGAAGAGATTCCACAGAGGAATGTGGTCTCCTGGAGTGCCATGATTGCTGTGTGCGCACAGAATGGGCTTGGCAACGAGGCACTGCAACTGTTTGGTCAAATGCTTGCTTTAGGCTTTGAGCCAGAAAAGATCACTGTCATCTGCATTGTGGATGCTTGTGCCAGTGTGGAAGCACTAGAAGATGGTCAAGTGATCCATGCTACTGCTACTGGCAACAGATGGGAGCTGGATATTATTGTGGGGAATGCCCTCATCAATATGTATGGCAAGTGTGGGAGCCTAGACGATGCCAGGGTGGTGTTTCTAGAGATTCCACAGCGGGATGTGGTCTCCTGGAGCACAATGATCACTGCATGTGCTCAGAATGGGCATGGGGAAGAGGCCCTGCAATTGTTTGGTCAAATGCAAGCTGAAGGGTTTGAACCAAACAAAATCACCCTCATTTCTGCCGTCGATGCATGTGCCAGTGTACCAGCCCTAGGAGAGGGTCGAGTGATGCATGCCATTATTACTGGCTATGGATGGGAGTCTGATGATGTTGTGGGCACAGGCCTTGTCAATATGTATGGTATATATGGGAATCTAGATGATGGGAAGGCAGTATTTGCAGGTCTTCCACAGCAGAATGTGGTATCCTGGACTGCAATGATGTCTGTGTGCGCCCGGAACGAGCACGACCAGGAGGCCCTGCAACTGTTTCATCAAATGCAAGCTGAAGGGTTTGAGCCAAACAGGATCACCCTCATCTGCATTGTGGATGTGTGCGCCAGTCTGGCAGCCCTAGAAGAGGGTCGAATGATCCATGCTACTGTTGTTGGCAATTGCTGGGAGTTGGATGTTGTTGCGGGGACAGGCCTTATTGATATGTATGGTAAGTGCGGGAGCCTAGATGATGCAAAGGCAGTGTTTGCAGAGATGCCACAGCGGAATGTGGTGTCCTGGAATGCTATGATTGCTACATCTGCCCAGAATGGGCATGGTAAGGAGGCCCTGCAAATGTTTGGTCAAATGCAGGCCAAAGGTTTCAAGCCGGACAAGGTCACTTTCATATGCATTCTCACTGCATGCAGTCATACAGGTTTGGTTGCTGATGGGAGGGGATACTTCGCCTCGATGAACAAAGACTATGGCATAGCCCCCTCAGTGGAGCATTATGTGTGCATGGTTGATCTTCTTGGCCGGAGAGGACTATTGGAAGAGGCAGAGGAATTGATCATCAGTATGCCATTTGAACGTTCAGCATGGTTGAGCTTGCTTTCATCATGCAGAATTCACAGTGATGTGGAGCGGGCTGCACGTGTTGTAAATTGTCTTTGTGAAGCAAACGTCCATGCTAACACAGGAAGGGTGGATGATGTCATGAAGTTGCGAAAGACAATGAGCTATAATGGTGTGGAGAAAGTGGTAGGTCATAGTTGTATTGATGTGATTAATGTGTTGCATGAATTGGAGGTTTGAGGCACACTCGCGTCCTGAATATGAAGATGGTATGTGCCAAGTTGCAGAGGTTGAGTAGGTGCATGAAGGCCTGAATAGTGCCTGACACATGTAGCATGTCATGACGTGGATAAAGAAGAGAGAGAAGACATACTTTGCTAGCTTTTTCCTTACCATAATCTCTGATATTATTGGCATTAAAGACGAGAAAGGTAGGTAGGTAGCAGGTTGGCAAGTTCCTTGATTTGGCCAGACTACACGTTGTCCAGATCTGGGATAGATGCAGTTCAGGTTGGTCCATACACAGAAGGGCGTTCCAATTTGCTTGATCTGCAGACTGCCTTAGTCTGTGCAGATTGGGAGGGAGCAGCTGTAATGAACGGGGGAAAGGGGCTAAAATAGTAGTACTCTACTGGGAGCTAGAGGGAAATGTGGAGGGACTACGTAAGTCCACATCCACCACTCATGTAGGTACTTTTTTTATGTGACATCTAATCCTATCCTACTCTCCCTCCTTCCTCCTAGGTGCCTACTCTCTCCCTCTCCCCCCGCAACCCCCCCCCTCCCCATCTCCTTCCTTTTTTCCCCTTTGTCTCTCTCCCTTCTGCGCATTCTACCCTTTTTCTCTAATATGCCCCTATCAGAACTTCGTTGCTGGCACCTTTGCTTCCGTTGCTCTCACCTTTCACCAGTTGCAAGTCAAGGCACAAATAGAGAGATGCACAGGCACACAGGCTTCAACGACAGGCCGTCTAGCACACAGAATACTCATCCATCGGATTGCTTGTCTTGCACTCCGCCTACAGCGTCCATCGCTTTGGTCACTGCCCTCAGCACGAGAAGAAATCGTCTGGCTAAAAGCAGATAGCTTTTTGACCATTTTGGGTTGACCTGGAATGCCAAAGCTCAGCTATAGAAGGGGTGCAAATCGAGGGTTAAGAAGCAATGCTAGTTAGTCATCCGGCCTGCTACATCGACAATGCAAACAACCAACCTATCCATCGACGACCTGACTTGCCCAATTTGGGTCATGACTTAAGTTACCCAATGTGTCCATTTGCTTCAATCGAAGACTGAAACTGATAGATGCAGCTGAGGCCCTGAGATCCATCGTGCCGCCGCCGCATCATCGATTTTCGCCGCCGTCATATTTACTTGGCCAGCACTAGGACGTTTTTTCAAATTCTGAAATCGTGTGCTTCCACATGGCACAATATACACCCTTAGATTTTTTAAATTCTGAAAGCCCAAAAGCTTTGAAAGCTTTTGAAAAGCTGCGTAAAAAGCCAACTGCAAAAAAAGCCAAGGTAAAACCTTTAAATATAGGGTAAATACATAAAAAAACATTGTAATTTCAAGTGTGTTGCTGTTTGTTCATCATCACCATCAGGTTTGCTTCTACTTCCTTACTTGCCTTCAACTCATTTATTAGATCATCAATCGTTGTTTGTGCTTGGATTCAAAGTAGCCAATCGTAAACAGATTTTTAGTGCTTCACTGTTGCAACTTCCCTGATCTCCCACTATTTCTTTAACTCTCTGTGAACGATTCTTTACTGAGTGCACAACCAACAGACTTCAGCTAACAATTTTTGCTGCCTCTAGCCCAAACTTGAAGCCCTTCCATCTCATTCGTAGTGCCCTTTTTGAACTCCTCAAGCTTCAATGCGAATCCACTTGTTTTATGGGTTTCATGTCCAGAATTCGTTGCATGTGTGTTCTCGTTGTAGGATGCATGATAACATAGATAACTTCGTCAGGATCTGCACCTTCCCAGCTACTTGAAGATAATAATTTTGCAGCCTTCCGTGAAGAGACTTGTGATCCCCCATTGCTGCATTCAGAACACGGATAATTTCCTATGTTAGATAATTTGCTCCTCCAAAACGCTTATCGTAAACTTGACATTCGTTATCTACGTAAATCCTTGCACGCCTCAATTACGATCGAATAGCTCTTGAAACTTCGATCTAGCTAGAAAATTACAATCATGGTCCAGCTGACGATTGCAAATCAGGCATCACCTTCTACATCGGCGAAGGAGTGCCAGGAGGTAGGACGAGAAGCTAGCAGAGTCTGCAGCATGGGAATGGTCTAGCTTTATAATGTCATCAATGCCTTTATGTAAACCTGGGCATGCTAAGTGACCTCACCATCATTAAATGATTGTTTCTTCATGATGTCTCAGAAGTAGTGAATGCCCGCATTTGGATGGAATTTTTTTCATGTGATCAAGTAGTTGACGTTTTAATTATATATTCTTGGCAGTTAGTGTGGATCCCATAGCAAATAAACAAACCAAACCGGGTGCCCAAAGTGACGCAGTTGACTCTACACGTAAGTATGATATTTCAACACCCTATGTTTTTGTACAACGCATCACAAAATTGATGTGCTTTTATGTACTACGTCTCCAACACTGGAGGCGATCTTTTACTAAACGGGGAAAAGGCACATTTCCCTATGATAATCAATTTACGAAGAGAGTTGTGCCGACTCTTCGCCATACATTATATATGGGCTTTTTTTCTTATGCATGAACTCCCATCAACACCCCATGCTTATACGTGTTTATATATATTTTTAGAGTCACATAGCAAGCTATCTGAACATTTTATCTTTGGTAGGGTCGACAAGTTCGACAGGAGCTCATTGTTGGATGGGCACGAGAGGAGCCTCCACCTATCGCAAACCTTCTCTTGGATTTGAGAACACACTTTTATATTTCCATAGTTGTAATTTTTTGGAATCTTGCAAAGGCAAAAATTGTAACTACAACTGCTCGAAGATGTGTGAAGATGATTACCTTGATGGTTTGAACATCTTTGATCGTTGGATTGTGTATAGCTTTTCTACTTGAATTTTTCATCTTTAGGAAATTGCACATATGCTAACCAACATATCCAAACATGCAGAACATGAGGAATGCATATTGACTAATCATGATTGTTTTTCAGATTCCAACATTCCAGCAAAGAAATAGGCGACTTCTCGTCGAGCTGTGGACGTCACAAAGGATACTCCACGTAAGTAGAATGTACGGTCATTTCAATTCTGAAATGTTTCTGCACCGTCTGTTGCTCTGGTCTGCATTAATGCGCTACACCTCCAACACTGGAGGTGACTATTCGAAACGGGGGGATGGCACGTTTCCCTATGATATATAATTTTTAGAGAGACATGTGTCAGCTCTCCACCATACATTACGTATGGTTTTTTTTTTTTACTCCTCATCTTGAGCACGCACACTTCTTCGCACATTCTGTTTCCGCAAGGAAACATTACATTTGCTTGGTTCGACCAACATACTAATCATGTCTACAACACTTCTGTTTTCGAGATGTTTGCAGCCTCCAAACGAGTGTCTTCTCCTAAAGGTATGCACAACAATATGCATTTGCTTGATTCAAGTTATTTTATCAATTCTTTCACCTTCTAAAGATAGAGGTTCAGTCCATTTTGTTTTTCCTGTTGCATTTAGACAAAACCACGTGAGTGAAATTGTAGCAAAGTTTCGGATGGTTTTTATTATTAATCCCTGTAGGTGTTTAAACCCGAACATAAGACATCGATTCATGTCACGATGTAGAAATGACCACCGGAAACTCCTTCGAACATGACCATTCGTCAACGCTCAGAGCAGCCAGAGGTCGAGCTATTCAACTTGATATAACATCAAGAAAGATGTCCTTGAGGCCAGCTATGTCATCGTGGTTGACCATCGCATATAGATACAAGCAATGGGTTAGTAATTGCGCGGCTATTTTCTCTAGCCTTCAAATTTGCGGTGTCTATGGCATAACCACGCTACTGTCTACAAACCAAAGGATCATTTCTTCGCAAGGCATAGGCATCTCGAGCCATAGCGCCGCACTTGGAAACATGATACTTTTGGATGCCTGCGAGAATATGGGCATGCAAGTGACTTAATGGAAATGCCAAAGCTGCACATGAGATGCCTAGCGGAGCAGATACATTGTGCGGTTGATGCCATAGTACTCTCGGTAGTTGCTTAAAACAAACCACCTCCACACGCAACTGCTAAGCATCATAGATGTATCCATTTCACTTACCACGACTGCAAATGCGATTGCTCGTGGCACACTCGCTCGAAGGTCACTTCTAGACAATCCTCTGATATCTTGGTGAAACGTCCCACTAAGCTCGGCTCAAGAAATCGTGACGAACGAGCTGTCAGCTGTGCTCGCATACAACATCGAGAACAATCCAATATTGCGCAAGTACAATTCTTGAGCAGAGCGTGCGGACATCAAGATGGGTATGTGCATCTTGAATCCTCAAACCATTGCAGGTATCTTGGAACTACGCGATGAGACAGCTCCCTTCGAGTTAATGTTAATAGTGGAATCTCAGCCTGAGCTCCTGCTTTTGCAAAACATGCTGGACCCCGCGAACCGTCGCGCCTTTGATGCGAGGGACAAGCATGAGTTTGCCTCCATACAGCTACAGGGTACAGAAATGCTTTCAGAGAGGGTCGCTTTATTCCACGTCGACGGAGTAGCAGCAGCAGCTGGCAGTGCATGCGTTGACATAACCATGGAGTCAGCAGTGTTCCCCTTCTTGTTCCCTTTCGGACGGGGCTACTATGATGGCTGCATACAGTTCAGCAACTATGTGAAAATGAGAATATGCACCTTATTCTCTATCTACACGCTCTACAAGCCGTACTTGTTGATCATGTTCCAGTTAAAACAGGCAGTGATGATTGCCAATTCAAGCAACTCTACATGCTTGCAACGAGACATCGACCAATATAGGAAAGCCAACCCTGCCACGACCAATGAAGACGCAATGAGACACGTGCTTCGCTACAGCATGCCATCAACAATGCCAGGGTCCCCATCGTGGCATTGACGGCAACTGAAGGACCTCATAACGATGGTCGATGCTTGGGGCCTCCCAGATTTCTTTCTGACATTCACTGCAGACGAGGTCACCGATACACGATGGCAAGAAATTAATGTGATCGAGAGCATCGCAACACATTATAATGCGCAATTCACTTGGAAGGACTGTCTTGTTGAATGCGTGGCACTTTTCCACGCACGCTTCCACATGTTCATGCGCAAGCATTTGCTTTCATCCGACGGTCTGCTTGGCCGAATACAACACCATGTCGTTCGTTATGAGATACAAAACAGGGGCTCCCTACATGCCCATGTCATATTGTGGGTCCACCATGATGACCGTTAGCGAATTGCAAATGAGATTGCGGCTTACGTCCCCAGGGACGAGGCCCTAGATCCTCGAAACACAAGGCTACGAGAACTAGTTCTCAGGAAGCAGTTGCACGTATGCAGGAAAGCGTGCTACGTCGGACTGTCACACCACAGTTGCAAGCACGGCTTCCCTTTCGCAACACAGCCAGAATATGAACCCATCCTCGACCCTCTGACGCAACGTTACCTCCTCAAGTACGCGATGAAATCTGAACCAATGGGCAAACTGAACATCCGTTCAGAAGACACCTCGTGCTTGGGGTTGCAACATCTCGATGAAGTAAAGCTGAAACTCATCGCCGCAAGCCTCCTATCAAAACCAACCTCTCCAACAGAGGCCACGCTAAACTGCATGCAGATACCAACAATCACAAGGAGCGAGACCATTCACTATGTCGACTCCTCGCCACCATCTCCAAGACAACGCATCATCTCGCGAAACAACAACGTCACCCTGCACCCAGTCGACATATACTGCGGGAGACCGAGCGCCATCGAGGATAGCACGTTCTACGATTACCATAGGCAATATGTGATCCGAAAGCCCAAGGAAACGCAACGTGGAACGGTCGGTCTTGACCTCTTAGTAGGCAACAGGATTGCAAATATTGAGCGAGTAGTCAGATTCACTGACTACCACCCTAGACATCAACCAGAGGGGTACTTCTACAACGTGCTCTTGCGAAAACTCAGCTTCAGGAATGAAACGGAGCTCATATCACCTGCCAACATAGCTGGATCCTACTTTGTCGAATGCCAAATGCGTGGCCTCATATTGAGCAACGAGGACCTCGAGATGTATGTGACCGAATACATGCAAAGGAACTTGCTAGCGACTGAACACAGACCAGTTGATCAATATGATGTTGCAAAAGGTTGCGATCATCCAAGACTACCCGATGGAAGCGCCTAACATCGACCAGCAAACCGTCGAAGGGCCAACACGCACGAGGATGTTGGAAAAAATGGCCGAGTTTTGCACCGTCGCCAATGCCGCATTGACAGTAGAACAACAAAGAGTCTTCGAAAGCCTGGCTTCAACAAGCTCGGGGCTGCACGTTGTTTGTGGAATACCAGGTAGCGGCAAAAGCTTCTTGATACGGTACTATGTTTCGCATCTGGTAGCACAAAACAAAACGGCAATACTCTGTGCATCAACAAGGGCGGCTGCGACGCGGCTGAGCGGGATTGCAACCATTGTACACTACCAATTCAAGATCCCTGTGCGCAGCAGTTAGTACCCACTGAACATCCATGAGACGGATGAGCGACACCTCGCAATCAAGGAAGCCAACACGATCATCATTGACGAGATGTCCATGCTAACAAGGATGACTTTCGATCTCGTGGTAAGACAAATCGTCAATGTGACTAATGGCACATTGCATGAGCCATTCAGACGCAAAATGCTCATAATTTTTGGTGACCTGGCGCAATTACCGCCAGTCTGCAAACACCGCGAGGATCTCTGCGAGCCGTGCCACATCACGTCCTCCGTGCATTGGGCTCAAGCAAAAATGTACCACATGCAATTCTCGGTGCGACATGCACGAGACATGCCGTTCCTGGCATTCTTGCATACCATAAGACTCAGGACGCCCACAACTGACGAGATTTCTGACTGTTTGGGGCAGTGCATTGTCGACAAGGAAGGTGCATGCCACTTCATCGATGCCGAAACAACCATCATTTGCCGCATAGAATCGATGTCGCTACCTTCAACGATGAGCTTGTGGAGAAATTCAACACTCCCGAGATGATTGTGCATGTTCAAATACACAGTAACGCCGCGAGCGAACCAGCTCTCAAAGAATGGTTGGAGGACAAAAGCTTCAACGAGATAGGAAAAATTTGCGTGGGGGCGAAGGCAATGATAACGAAAAACATCAACCTCGCAATAGGTGCCGCAAATGGAGCAATGTGCAAAATCAAGAGCATCAATGGAACTAGCAGGGGAGAAATCAATGGTATCACTGTCGTCGTGGGCACAACAGCGGCCGTGCTCACATTACAACGCTCGAAGCATCAGCGAAAGGCAATAAATGGAAAATGGTTCCACAAGCCCACATTTCCACTAACCCTAGCATACGCTATCATGGGACACAAATCCCAAGGCGCAACCATATCCAACAAAGCGCTGCTCATATTCCGAGGAGTGTTTGCCCCTGGCCTAGCATACGTGATGTTGTCTAGAGTGACTGAGAGAACGAGGCTGCGCATACTACATTGCCCACATCCAGACATATTCAGACCAATTCCACGAGAGTTCTCACAGCCGACAACACAACCACGCGATAAAGGTATTCACTACCAGAGATTGAACAAGGCAGAGACAAGTCATGAATATGTTACATCAAACGTGCGTGCAAGGAAAATGGTTTTAATATCTTGTCTGTTCTCGAGAACAGGTGCAGAGAATCAGAAAGCTCGGGACATTACAGCATAAGACATGGACGCAGACAAGGTAAATTCCACCAGCATGAAAGAATCTTTTTTTCTTGAAGATTTAAAAAGACGGCTCATTTGAAAAGACGGTGTAATAAGTCGTGCCTGCAAGCAGCTATTTGAGCTATACAAAAGCAACACGAAGGCAACAAAACCTCCACCAGCAAAGAGGGGGTTCTTCCTAACCACAAAGCAATTCCGGCTAGCAAACAATGCAGGAGAACGTCCGGGAGCTTACATCAACGGCTTCAACACGTATGCGGAACTACACGACTTCATTGACAACTGCAATAGGCGTTTGCCAGCTAAAAGAGAGCCGGGAGGCTTGAGATTCGCAAATGGTGCGTAATGCTTTCGAAAATTAAAAAAAACCGCAACAATTGAGAAAAAGAATTAACGAGTTGCAAGAACAACAAAATCATCATGGATTGCGCTTCTCCTACAGGACTCCTCAAAGAGATCCTTGTCGAGCTTAACATTGAGTTCGATGAGACCGATAGGATGATGGAAAGTTTGGAGGGGCAGAAGCTACTAGACACAAAGACGAAAGGGATCACAGCGTATGCGTGCGAGCTGCTGCATTACGGGTACAACATATCCTTGGAGTTGCTGAGGGACACGACGCACGATCAAGGAACGGCTATACTCGAACAATTCATGGAACAATTTGGAGGGACGCACGACGCGACACACCCGGTGACGACAATGGAGAAGCTTACGTATATTTTTGACAGGGACTTATACGAGGAGTGCTTCGGTATTGGAAACGATCCTTTCACGCCAACAGAGAAAAACCAGGGCAAGTAAATAAATGCATTCTATTATGGACCTCAAATGAAAAAAAAAGGACCGAAAACCTCGATGACTAACGTAATTGTCAATGTTTACGCAGGTACGACATTGAAAGACGTGAGCCTCGAGATGAAGGAGGAGCCTCCATTGAAGCGCCCGTGCAAGGGAATCGCGCGAGCCTCGTCGTCTACTGTATCACGTGCAAGCCCAACAACAGAAAATACATAGGGAGCATGACAGACCTGCCGCGGAGGATCAAACAACACAATAAAAAACCACCGACGAAAATGAAACAGGACTTGCAGCATTACAAGCCCTTCAAAGAAAATTTCGAAATCAAAGTTTTGGAAACAACAGACACTGTAGACAAAGCACGAACTTTAGAGCAGTACTACGTAAGGAGCCACAACACAGTAGGTCCATTAGGTTACAACACGCTCGAGGGCCATCCGGCTAGAGCGCGGAAGTACTATTTCCTAAAGCGTAGGAACATAATTTGACCCAAAAAATAAACATTTGTGCCTTCGAAAAAAGGGATCCAATGAAGTTGCAAATGGTGCTGGAACTTTTGTGTACATGCAATGCAGCTTTGGGTTTGGATTATTCCTGTCACAGTTGCATGCTTCTGGCTCAATTTGGTTTTGATTTATTATTTATACATTTCTGAAATACATCTCCCCGTCATTTGCTCGAAGTGGAATGACAATAGATTTGCTTACAGTGCAAAGAATAGGAATTAGTCTTCCTCCGAAAAAAAGAAAAACTACGTTTTACTGTCGACATGAACAACATCAAGTGCAAGCAGGACTAGATGATAACGAAATCTCTAGAAAAGGTTACATGCAATTGAACATCAATCTTCTACATCATTTCTGACAACGTGACTCATGTGAACCTCAACAAGATAGCAAAAGAGAGAAGTATTCTTCAAGAGCCCAGCTGGCCAAGCACTCTAGTTGGGCTTACTAGCGTTAGGTTAAGTCATGCTTAGGTTAGGTTAAACTAACTTGGGGTGGCTCAAGTATCCTCCTTGTCTTAGGAGTCCCGACTCCTAACCACCTTAAAAAGAAAAAGGAGGCGAATGATTATAAATCATTCATAAGGCTTGCCCTAGATTCAAAATAGCAAGGAAGATGTGCAGTGCACAAAAGAGGGCGGTGATGATGAATTGAAAGCGAGAGAGAGAGAGAGAGAGAGAGAGAGAGAGAGAGAGAGAGAGAGAGAGAGACAAGGGGGGGGGGAGCAAAAAATGTGAAGACAGAGAGAGAGAGAGAAGGGGGGGGAGCAAAAAATGTGAAGAATTTTTAGAGGGAAAAATAGCATGCGGAGAGGGAAGAATAGCAAGTGGATTGAATTACCTTCACTTAATCCTTCCTTTTGGCAGGCGAATTCTGTAGACCTTTACCCTATAAGGTTGTTCTCAGCCTCATTTGGGCTTTGTATCAAAGCCTCGAGGCAGTCGATAGAGCAAAAAAGCGAGCGAGCTTTTCCACAATTTCCTTATCGAGGTACTCAACATAGCTTTGTGGAAACCACTATTTGGGAAGATTCTCGAAAATAAAACTTATGTTACTATGTATAACTATACCAATATTGCGAATTATAGTCTACCTTAACTTCCAATTGGAGCCATACTCACATTATGCGACAATAGTATGTGGGTTTGAAAGAAACCAAATTTCCTTTCCAAAGTGGATTCCATTACTGATACAACAATTCTTTTGCATTTGAAATGGGTCTTATTATCAAACTCCTTCTATAATAAAAACAAATGCGTTGATTGATATGTTGAACTTAGTAACGTAAACATCACTTCACCCATATGCAGGGAAAAAAAACTATGTATAGACTTCATAGCATGGGATTGCATCAACACTTATGACATTCAAAATGGTTCTTCTTATTAAAAGTGTTATCAACCATGAAAGAAGTGAATGTTTAAAAATAGTTCACCCGTATGTTGAAAAATCCAAGTGTCATTTATGACATTCAAAATTGTTCTTGCAACCATCCTATAGTTCCTAGAGATTTTGCCCATACTTCCAACCCCTTCCCTTCAACCACTAAGAGGTATCTAATAGTTTTATAGAACACTTGAGATATCATCACCTCCTAATACAAAACCATTATTACTATTTGTAGAACACTTGAGATATCATCACCTCTTAATACAAGACCATTCTTACTATTTGTAGAACACTTGAGATATCATCACTCCTTCCCTTCAGCCACTAAGAGGTACCTAATACTTTTGTAGAACGCTTGAACCATTCTTACTATTTGTAGAACACTTGAGATATCATCACCTTTTAATACAAAACCATTCTTACGATTTGTATAACACTTGAGATATCATCATCTCTTAATATAAGACCATTCTTAGTATTTGTAGATCACTTTATATATCATCGACTCTTAATACAAGACCATTCTTACTATTTGAGAGATTAATGGATTAAAGGTTTGAAGCTCATAGGAGACGAAGGAAGAGAAAGTCAGTTTCAACATGAGGACAATAAAAATAATTGGAATATTTTGACTTGTGTATTATACCTTTTTGAAGACTATGAATTTAAGTCAGTTTCAACATTAGGATGATAAAACTAATTAGAATATTTTGACTTATGTATTATATATTTTTGAAGACTATGAATTTTAATGAGGAGAGGCATGCACACTACTTAGTAAATACACTAGTACTACTACTAGCCTATGACTATTAAGCCTAGTAGCACTAGTGTGATTTTGAGCCTTGTATTGATCTTTTGATAATTTTCTTTCATCGTTAGTGCAATAGAAATTATTCCTTCTATCTCTTGCCAAATTTATTCAAAGTGATGATTTTGTAGTCTACAGCCACTATCTTCTGACTCTCAAAAATATATTAAATGTGAGCACCCATTTATCTTGTATGATCAACCCTAGACTATGCTGCGATAGGACATTACTAGAACAAAAAAAATATGAATTGATATGGCGATGTTCGGTGTGAAATAACCAAATTAAGGATTTAATAAGAAAGAAAACAATCAGAATCAATAGGCTATTCAATGGCTCAAATCTGCAGAGAAATTATAATGTGCCTCCCAACTCTTATGCATTTCAGCTCCTCATGTTTGACAAGAATGCAAACAATAATGAAATCACATTATCTTTAGTTTCAAAGTAAGCAAAGCGCCAAAAATAAATGCAAACGTATTGGATGAGGAATAAATAGGTATAGATATAGATAGACCTATATATATGCATTCATAGATGTAATGATGATTAAAGTTGGATGGTTGTAATAATATTATGTGTACTATCATTGGGATTAGGACTACTATTGGTAATATTGTATGTAGTAGTAGGAGAACTACCATTAAGGAACACTCTAATAAAATTACTAATGGTGGTGACAAAACTACCACTAGTAGTTTGGTAATTACCCTAACATCTACAACAAATATTTGATGGGTAGCTAGTATTAGGTCAAAAGGCCCCAATTGTGCTATAATAATGGACCAAAAAAGGGAGTGCTATAGCATCACCTAAGGGTCACTTTTTATCCATGAGAGAAACAAGTCAGTGCAACCTAGGTCATACAGATCTAGATCATGTGGAGTGGTTCGCGTCTCTTTCCTTGACAAAAAAGTTACACTACCTTTGATAGTAACTACAAAGATTGCTGCCATAGTGCTGTAGAGTAGCCCCTAGGTTGCACCATCATCCTTTTTTGCTTTTGAGCCATTAAGTTTGATCCACTGATTTTATGTAGAATTATTCTACTATATGTTCACATGTCCTTAATAGGATCTTGATATAACCCCTTCCATTGTAAGTACTTTTACTATAAGTTTCACATATCCTTAACAAACCACTAGGCTTCAACATAGATTCATTCTTATGTTTCAAGCCTCAAACTCAAACACCCTTGTAAAAGGGATAATGCATTAAAGCTACATTCAATCCATCAAATCTTTTGAATGATAGTTCTATTGAAAATTCATGTATCATCAATAGGATTTCATCCATTATATGTTCATTTGTCTTTAATAGTATGTCTAAAAATTCATATATCTTCAATATTATTTCTCTCATGTGTTCCAATATCTTCAAAAGGATACCTTTATTTATGTCCAAACTTGAGCATTGATTTGTATTTATCAAACACAATTTCACTCCACCTATTCTTTAGAATGAAATTTTTTTGCCAAAAGTGGGCCAAACGTAAGGTCTTTCCACATATTCTTAAGAATGAAAATTTTGGCCTTACGTTGGCAAGTATATGGAATGAGGGTAAGGCCAAAGTCTCTGGTACGGTGCATTAGGTCTTGATTAATTCTTCTTTAGGCTTGAATATTTAATGCATTTACTTCACGCCTATTATTTATGCTTGAACTTGTAATGTATTAATTTCATGACTTAGGATTTTATGAAGTTATATCTAACATGTCCCAAATTTAATGGAAATTAATATCCTACATAACACAACAAAGTATCATCATATCCCTTCCCAAAATCAATGCTACCTAGCAACTCTCCTGGCATTTTCACTACCTTGCATTTGAGTTAGCTATGATGAAGAATGTTGCCTGCCTTTGGAACCTCTTAGAGTTACCGTTAGCATGATCTAATTTCATGTACCCCAAAACTTGAGACTTGGAGATTCCCATATCACACTAGCGGTAGCTGTCTTGTCCACTCTCAATGCTAGTAAGAGCTGGGCCCCATAGACTGGTAAAAGAAGTCTTTTTGGAGGTTCAATTTTTTCCCTCCGTCTTCTACAGGCCCATGATGAAATAGGATATATTCATCACCCTACATTTAATGCAAGAATTGACACAACGTTTTTTGGACCTGACTATGTAGTTTACATCCCAAAATTGGTGCTAAAATTGCAGACTGGGAGATTCCCATATCACACCAATGGTAGCTGTCTTGTCCACTCTCAACACTAGTAAGAGCCAGTCCCCATAGACCGGTAAAAGAAGTCTTTTTGGAGGTTTAATTTTTTGCCTGCGTCTTCTCCGGCCCCATGACGGAATAGGA